>NC_069501.1:252658170-252958170 GCF_027579735.1 Bombina bombina | reverse complement strand
CAACAGCCACCCTCAGGTCTCTGGAGGACTTGCCAAGATTCAACAAAACCCTCCAACTCAACATCACGCACCAAAAGGACCACCAATTCCCCCCCCCAGAGACTCTCAGCAGATAAAAAACCAACCGCACAAAACTCACAATTCTGCCAGCCCAGGGCCTCACTCTGTATCTGAAAGTGTGAATCAGGTCTCGATGCCCATTAGATCCATGGCTATCTCAAACTGACATCCCATTCTAGCCATTGTGCTTACAGGTCATCTGACATAACATTCTTTTCTTTTTCCACAATTCTTTAGGTTTGGAAGTGGGGATACTACCCCAATTGTTTTTTTTTTTATTGTTGCAGGACTGTAACTTTTTGTTAACTGATCTTTCCAGTTAGAAAAGAAAAGAAGACATCGACACAAAAGAGTTTAAAATGTGACTTTATAAGTGTTATTGTATTGTGTTTTTACCACGTATTACTGTTATTGCACATCTAAAAAATGTATACAGTATTTACACACTTTAAGAGAGGTCACTAACCCAAACTCCTGAGCCACAAATATAGAATATGCTTTCTGGCTTTGGGCGGTACCAGGAAGGGAGGGGTAGGCATTATACTTAAAAATTCCCTACACTTCCAAGCGACCCACATAGAGAAAGACAAGGATGGCAGGTACCTGATTCTGATAGGTTTATTATTCAATAGGCCAATTACTCTTGCAAACATATATCTCTCAAATAAAGAACAACACACTTTATTTAGACACATAACCAAGCTCCTACTAGAACATGCCCAGGGGACACTATTCATGGGGGGGCGATTTTAATTTGTCACTGGACCCGACAATGGACACCTCTACAGGCATCACTAATACCACTAAATGAGTCCTAAAATTGGTAACTAATAACCTACACCTATTACGGCTGCACGACATCTGGAGGAACATTAATCCTGACATCAGGGACTACACCTTTTATTCACACCCACACAACACATACACCAGAATAGATCACATACATACAGACCAGTTGGGCTTCTCCATGATCACTGACTCACAAATTTTGCCAATCACATGGTCGGATCATGCTCCTGTACAATGCGCGGTGGCGTGGCCGGACATGCCACAGCGCCACTTCATCTGGCGGATGGATGCCTTCCTACTAGGGAATGTACTAACTAAACAGGCTGTAGACCAGTCCATAGAAAAGTATTTTAGAGAAAATGACACAGAACACATAACCTCAGCAACTCTCTGGGAGTTGCACAAGTGCATCATAAGAGGTGAAAAAAAAGTCAGGGAAAAAAATCGAACCGACAATTTATAAACTCTACAATGTCCCAAATTAGTTACTGGGAAAAAGAGCACAAAAAAACATCCACAGGCCACTAGTATACTAGAATCCTTAACACATTCTAGGAAAGACCTCAAAGACCACCTAATCAAAGAACACCAAAAAAAAGCAGCACTGCTGAAACAAGAGAGAACCCAATTAAACGCACACTTTCACTCTATTATCAACAAACATGGAGATCTTCAAAAGGAGAGTAAAAATATAGCAGATGTGTTCAGACAGTACTATGCAACCCTGTACAACTTAGACAGTACCCCCACCCAACAAGGCATAGAAACCTATCTTGAGGACTTAGACTTACGGACTTTAGATAGAGACAAATCAGCCTGAATCTGCCCATCTCAGTGGAAGAAACAAAAAACGCGATTAAAGACATGCCTGGAGGTAAAAGCCCAGGCCCAGACGGGTTAAACATGACATACTATAAGACATACATCCACCACCTCGCTTGTCCCTTAACAAACACCTTCAACTCATTAATTCACTCCGAAGGATTCTCATCACAGGGATTCGTATTGGAGACATGGAGCACAAGCTGGTGTTATACGCAGATGACATTCTCCTCACCCTTACTCAGATAGAATCTTCCCTCCCAGGGGCCCTTGAGGCTTTTGAGAAGTTCGGCCGGGTTTCCGGATTTCTCCTAAACTTAACAAAATCTGAATATTTAAATATAAATTATGGGGAAAGAGAAATTAATCGATTGATCCAAAACTGCCCCCTTAAAAGGCAAAGAATCAAACTGAAATAATTTGGCATTTACCTAGCACCTGATGTTCAAACAGTATACACAGCAAACTACAAAACTATGGAAAAAACACTAACCACAGGCTTATCAAGCTGGAAAAATAAATCAATATCTTGGATTGGCAGAATAAATGTTGTAAAAATTAATGTTCTGCCAAGACTTCTCTATCTCCTGCAAACCACGCCCATACACCTCCCTATACACTATCTCAATAAAATTCAATCACTAATAGAGCAATACATTTGGCAGGGAGCTAGGCCCAGAATTGCTAGAAAGAACATGTACTTACCAAGGGATAGGGGTGGATTGGGAGTCCCTAATATCTTCATTTATAAAGAAGCTATAATGCTACATAAGCTATTGGATTGGTGCACAAACAATAACAATAAACAATGGGTCCGTATTGATAGATACTTACTGGGTCTATGCAACGCTGGGCTTGCAGCCAGGATACCTCAAAAACACAGACCCTCTAACATAGCACAATATCCTCTTCTCTCTGACTTTTTCATGACATTGGATAAATTAATTAACACATCCACTAACATCTCTAATATTCTGTCCCCCATGTCCTCAATTTGCCACAACCCGGACCTGCCCTGGAACTTCAAAGACACTTCATTAGAAGTCGGGTGTCACATTTAGGGCAGAACAATTTCGCTCTTCCGCGAAAATGAAACACATAGACCCCTCTCCGCCATCCAGGAGATGCACCTCGAGATTCCCCTGAACTAGTACGCCTATTCCCAAATCTGTCACTACGTAGACACTCACCCCAAGAAACATCATCTAACTAGAAACACGACACCATTTGAGACCCTATGCCACTTAGAAAACACCCCAACACACGCCATATCAAAACTATACAAACTACTGCTAATCAAAGAGCCTCAACTCTTGCCCTCTTACACCAACACATGGGACAAGGAACTGGGCATTAGCATCGCTGCTAAGGACTGGCTGACTGTTTTTAAGACTACTAAGCGCTCATCAATTTCCCCAAGAGTCCTTGAAACCAACTTTAAATTTTTAACGAGATGGTATCTGGCCCTCAGCAGACTACACACTCTTTACAAAACGGCTAGCAATAAGTGCTGTAGGGAATGCGGAGAAATAGGCATCCCTACACACATATGGTGGCGTGTAATAAACTAGATATGTTCTGGCTGACGTTACTGGAGCACATGTCAGATGCAATAGGCAAACATTTACCAAACGATCCACAGATCTTACTATTTCTACTCCTGCCCAAACTCCACAACAGTAATGCTAGGGACCTGCTGATCCTCATGCTAAAGAGCGCTAAAACCCTAATCCCAAGACATTGGAAATCCTCCAATACCCCGACTGAGAAAGAGTGGGAGGACCAGGTAGAGAGTTTCCTACAACTTGAAAGGTACCACCACCTCCAATCAGGCTCATTAGTCACACACAGACTTAAACTATCTTTATGGAACCAGCACAAAGAGCGACACAAACTTAGAACCCACTAATATCCACTATACCAAACATCAGGCTTTGCCCTTAGACACCATCTTAGCCAGTTGCCGGTACCCTTTTGAGGATAACGCTATTTAATATATGTTGTAACTCATGTAATATCCAAGAGACTGTAATATAGAAGCATGGGTCATACAGGCCTCTGCACTGAACCTATGTACTGAACTTGTTGCACTTTTATGTATGATGTATGCACCTTTATTCCAAAAGCACTTTTACTGCTGTACCTCATTGTTACGCTATGGAAATATTCTTATCTACGTTTTGTAAAATCTGTTATTTTTTTCAAAATAAAAACTTAAGCTGTAAAAAAATATATATATATATATATATATATATATATATATATATATATATATATATCATAAACAGAAAACAACATAAAACAGAAAAACTTAAATAACAAAATATACAATAATTATTTTTAGTTTTTATAGTATTTCACAGGCATCTTTTTAAGGAGCAGCTAAACACAGTTTTAACAAATGTAAAACAGTCCTTTTTTGCTGTTATTTAACTTAAAATAGTCAGTTGATCAAAATAACATAAAACTAACATATTCATAACTCAGGACCCAAGACGTCAATCTGAAAATCTTCATATTTCTGTCTGGATCTTTACAAGGTACATGGAATTTACAAGTCACAGATATTAAGCAAATTAGAAGCTACTGTTAATATGTATTGCACCTGGTTTCAGTTATTTTAATTGTTGCAACATTACTTAAATGTTCTAAATTTAAAAGGACACAATGAATATTAATATATTTAGCAGGAATTATTTTCTGTGGTGATCACATTTCACCTTTCTTTTCAGAATGCATGAACTGCACAAGACTTGCTGCCATTGTAGAAAGGATAAATAATCTTGAAGCCAAGGTAAGCAATAATTTGCATGTTTGAACAAAACAGAAAATTAGATGCTAAATAGTATTGATACATGTAATATAATAATGTAATATTACTGAATTTAATTTGTTTGTTTCTGTCATTTTTTACATTTTTTGTGTACTTAAATATGTTTTCCACACATAAATAGGCAGTAAAATAATTATTTAAAGGGACTTGAAACCCACAATTTCAATTTATAATTTAGATAGCTATAGCGAATCATGTCCGCCCGCAAGTTGATAAATCGGCCCCTAAGTGCTGTTCTTATTTTGGTTAAGTATTCTTAGTGCTGCAATACTAACTGTGGCAATTATACTCTCCATGTGACAGACATATCTAATATTATAAGAGAAGATTTATTGCACTATTTTGATAATCATAGCAGGAATTGGAATGTTGAAGTTCTAAAAAAATAATAATGAATATGGTATCTTAAGTCATATTTCAACACAAACAAACAAGAATGCCAACAAAAAAAATCACTCTTATTTTTTTTAAAATAAAAGTCTAAGATTAAGCTGGTAGAGTTTTTGTTCTGTATGATTTTCTTATATGATAAAGGAATAATTTATTCCAGCAGTGCTGCTGTTTTGACTTTGTGTTGGATTTGGGGCTGATGCAGCTGCTCTGACAGATTATACTCTGCATTCAACCACCTGTGCTATGTGGCTTGTTACAGTTTCATTCAGTAATATGATAAAGCTCTGCTGTATTTTGCTTTTCATTCAATAAAGGGATATTAAACCGTAAATTCATGTTAGATATAACCATGTATTCAATGCAAAGAATAGTATGTAAATGTATTTTCAACAATTATGGGCTAAATTATGAGTGGAGCAGTGGGTTGCGCTCCTGCTTCTGTGTTAACTCTACTAGAGTTCAGCTTTTTGTGTGTCGGGTAGTGCGCATATTACAAGTATAAAGTATAAAGTTTTTACTTGCGCTCTAACCAGATGCACGCAAAATGCCAGACTTTGAAAATCGCAACTGCATTAACCTCTTGAGTGCTAACGACGGCTCTGAGCCATCGCAAATTGTCTCACTCAGGTGCTAACGCAGGCTCAGAGCCGTCGCTAGCACTCTCCCATCTTGAGGGAGATCTGGAGGCCTCCACCCACTCCTACCCTGGCGATCGGCCTGTATAGTGACAGGCATTTCCGGGGCTTCACATTTTGCGCAGTAACGTCACGCGCAATGACGTGATGACGTCACAGCGCAACTTTATTTAAAATGGACAATGAAAAGTATAGGGAAAGGAGGCATGCTGCTTAGAAGCCTGTATCTCAGGCATCTAAGCAGTTACAGACCTCCAAGAGCCACCGTTGGAAAGGTAAGCCTAACCTTCCCAACAGTATATAAATGGGGATCTGTACAGAAAAAAAGTTAAAAAATGTTATATGTAAATACATAAAAAATAAAAAAATGGGAAAGTGTTTAGCACTCAAAGGGTTAACATATTTCCCCATAGACCTCAATAGAGCACAAAAAGTTGAGCAAACCCAATAACATTTTTTCAAGTGCGCTAACCCCACATGAAATATTAATATTTCACATTCCAATGTTCTTCACATAGCAGAATATTGGCTAGATTACGAGTTGTGCATTAGCGTAAAAAAGCAGCGTTAAGAGGTCCTAACGCTGCTTTTTTATGCCCGCTGGTATTACGAGTCTTGAAGGTTTAGGTGTACAGCACACGTCTTTGGCCTTACCGCAAACGATTTACGTAAACTTCGTAAAGTCTTTTTTCTATGGGACTTCCATAGCGCTGGGATTACGAGTCTGTCCTGGGAGGCCAAAAAGTGAGCGGTACACCCTACCCTGTCAAGAGTCATAACGCATTTAAAAGTCAGTAGTTATGAGTTTTATGGTACAACGCCGTAGCATAAAACTCATAACTAAAGTGCTAAAAAGTACACTAACACCCATAAACTACCTATTAACCCCTAAACCGAGGCCCTCCCGCATTGCAAATACTATAATAAAAATATTAACCCCTAATCTGCCGCTCCGGACACCGCCGCCACCTACATTATATTTATGAACCCCTAATCTGCGGCCCCCAACATTGCCGACACCTACAATATATTTATTAACCCCTAATCTGCCGCCCCCAATGTCGCCGCCACTATATAAAACATATTAACCCCTAAACCGGCGCACTCCCGCTTCACAAACATTAGTTAAATATTATGAACCCCTAATCTGCCGTCCCTAACATCGCCACCACTTACCTACATTTATTAACCCCTAATCTGCTGCCCCCAACGTCGCTGCCACTATATTAAAGTTATTAACCCCTAAATCTAAGTCTAACCCTAAACCTAACACCCCCTAACTTAAATATAATTACAATAAATCTAAATAAATATTCCTATCATTAAATTAATTATTCCTATTTAAAACTAAATACTTACCTGTAAAAGAAACCCTAAACTAGCTACAATATAACTAATAGTTACATTGTAGCTATCTTAGGGTTTATTTTTATTTTACAGGAAAGTTTGTATTTATTTTAACTAGGTAGAATAGTTATTAAATAGTTATTAACTATTTAATAACTACCTAGCTAAAATAAATACAAAAGTACCTTTAAAATAAAACCTAACCTAGGTTACACTAACACCTAACACTACACTATAATTAAATAAATTAACTAAATTATATACAATTACCTAAATTAAATTAGCTAAAGTACAAAAAAAACAAACACTAAATTACAGAAAATAATAAACAAATGACAGAATTTAAACTAATTACACCTAATCTAATAGCCCTATAAAAATAAAAAAGTCCCCCCAAAATAAAAAAATCCCTAGCCTAAACTAAACTACCAATAACCTTTAAAATGGCCTTTTGCGGGGCATTGCCCCAAAGTAATCAGCTCTTTTACTTGTAAAAAAAATAAAAACGAACCCCCCAACAGTAAAACCCACCACCCACACAACCAACCCCCCAATAAAATACAATCTAAAAAAACCTAAGCTCCCCATTGCCCTGAAAAGGGCATTTGGATGGGCATTGCCCTTAAAAGGGCAGTTAGCTCTTTTGCAGGCCCAAAGTCCCTAACCTAAAAATAAAACAAACCCAATACACCCTTAAAAAAAATCTATCAACACCCTGAAGATCAACTTACCGGGAGAAGTCTTCCTCCAAGCCAGGCCGAAGTCCTCAACAAAGCCAGGAGAAGTCTTCATCCAAGCCGGGCGAAGTGGTCCTCCAGACGGGCAGAAGTCTTCATCCAGACGGCATATTCTATCTTCATCCATTGGGCGCGGAGCGGGTCCATTTTCAAGACATCCGACGCGGAGCATCCTCTTCATCCGACGACTAAAGCTGAATGAAGGTACCTTTAAGTGACGTCATGCAAGATGGCGTCCCTTAGATTCCGATTGGCTGATAGAATTCTATCAGCCAATCGGAATTAAGGTAGAAAAAATCCTATTGGCTGATGCAATCAGCCAATAGGATTGAGCTTGCATTGTATTGGCTGATTGGAACAGGTAAGTATTTAGTTTTAAATAGGAATAATGTATTTAATGATAGGAATATTTATTTAGATTTATTGTAATTATATTTAAGTTAGGGGGGTTAGGGTTAGACTTCGGTTTAGGGGTTAATAACTTTAATATAGTGGTGCGACATTGGGGCAGCATATTAGGGGTTAATAAATGTAGGTAGGTTGCGGCAAAATTGGGGGTGGCAGATTAGGGGTTCATAAATATAATGTAGGTGTTGGCGATGTTGGGGCAGCAGATTAGGGGTTCATAAGTATAATGTAGGTGGCGGCGGTGTCCGGAGCGGCAGATTAGGGGTTAATAAATAATGCAGGTGTCGGCGATGTCGGGGGCGGCAGATTAGGGGTTAATAAGTGTAAGATTAGGGGTGTTTAGACTCGAGGTTCATGTTAGGGTGTTAGGTGTAGACATACATTTTATTTCCCCAAAGGAATCAATGGGGCTGCGTTAAGGAGTTTTACGCTGCTTTTTTGCAGGTGTTAGACTTTTTATCAGCCAGCTCTCCCCGTTGATTCCTATGGGGAAATCGTGCACAAGCACGTACGACCAGCTCGCCGCTGACTTAAGCAGCGCTGGTATTGGAGTGCGGTAATGAGCAAAATTTTGCTCAACGCTCACTTCTTGTCTTTTAACGACGGGTTTCTGAAAACTCGTAATACCAGCGCTGCATGTAAGTGAGCGGTGAGGGAAAACTGCTCATTAGCACCGCATAGCCTCTAACGCAAAACTCGTAATCTGGGCCTATGTTTTTCTAATATATAATGGGTTTTTTTTGTAAAATATAAATATATATATATATATATATATATATATATATATATATATATATACGTATATATGAATAGATATATAGATATATGAATAGGACTAGCTATTTAAAAATAAATTAGAACATATCCCCCTATGTTAAGAACATTGGAATGTGAAATATCTGCAGAAAATACATAGTTAAAACCTTTATTAAATATTAATATTGCATAAATATGCTACTTGATTGCAAAGGGCTATATATATATATATATATATATATATATATATATATAAAAGAATCCCATACTAATCCAGCACTCCCTTATCTTGTTTCAGCCACCGGGGTGCACTTTAAACCAGTCATATAAATATCTCAAAAAGAAAGGCACTCTCCATTGTTAAAAGTAAATAATTTTACTGTAGTTAACATTTTCGGGGTTTGTTGAGATACAAAATTATGTATTTTCCAAACCCCCCATGGGACTTACTACACAAGTCCTATCACGGGGGTATACCTGGGAAGGAGTATGGTCTGTGTTGGAGCAGATGCGCATGTGCAGTCTTGGGGCGCGATCCGATATAGATCGTAGTTTGCGGCGCAAGCGAGGGAACCGGCGTTGCCCGCAGTTTCAGCTCGCAACTCGAGCTATCCCATATATGTCGCCGTCAGATGCTAACGTGCCGTAAGTCTGACAAACCAGCGATGTCCAGAAATCTGCGCAAGTACAAATTTCTGGCGTCGCCAGTGACTTGCGGCACGTTAGAAACTGCCGGCGCATACAAAACCTGACTAAAGTCTAAATCACCCGCACTGTCTAACACGCCTCCCTAACATAGCCCGACACGTCTAACACGCCTCCCTAACATAGGCTGACACGTCTAACCCTCTATCCGCTATCCCTCCTCACTAGCCTAACAATAAAATATGTATTAACCCCTAAACCGCCGCTCCCGGAGCCCGCCGCAACCTAATAAAATTATTAACCCCTAAACCGCCGCCAGCTATATTAAATCTATAACCCCCTAAAGTGAGCCCCTAACACCGCCGCCATCTACCTTACCTACCTTACCTACCTTACCTACCCCCTAAAGTGAGCCCCTACCCCGCCGCTATCTATTTTAAAATTATTAACCCCTAATCTAATCCCCCTACACCATCTATATTAAATTATTCAACCCCTAAAATACTAAACTATCCCTACCACTAAACCTAAGTCTAACCCTACAAATAGCCCTGAAAAGGGCTTTTTGCGTGGCATTGCCCCAAAGTAACAGCTCTTTTGCCAGCCCTTAAAAGGGCTTTTTGCGGGGCATGCCCCAAAGTAAAAGCTCTTTTGCAAGCCCTTAAAAGGGCTTTTGGCAGGGCTTTGTCACAAAGTAAACTGCTCTTTTGCCTACAATCTACATCCCCCTACACCGCGGCCACCTATAATAAATGTATTAACCCCTAATCTAATCTCCCTACACCGCCGCCATCTATATTAACTATATTAACCCTAATTATATTAGGGTTAATATAGTTAATATAGTTATTATATTATATATATTAACTATATTAACCCTAATTATATTAGGGTTCATATAGTTAATATCGTTATTATATTATATATATATTAAGTATAATAACCCTATCTAACTCTAACATCCTAACTAAACTCTTATTAAAATAAATCTAATATTAATATTATTAATTAAAATATTCCTATTTAAATCTAAATACTTACCTATAAAATAAACCCTAAGATAGCTACAATATAATTAATAATTACATTATAGCTATGTTAGGGTTTATATTTATTTTACAGGTAAATTGTTAATTATTTTAACTAGGTATAATAGCTATTAAATAGTTATGAACTATTTAATAGCTACCTAGTTAAAATAATTACCCAATTACCTGTAAAATAAATCCTAACCTAAGTTACAAATACACCTACACTATCAATAAATTAAATAAACTACAAATATCTATCTAAAAATACAATGAAATAAACTAAACTAAATTACAAAAAAAAAACACTAAATTACAAAAAATAAAAAAAAGATTACAAGATTTTTAAGCTAATTACACCTATTCTAAGAACCCTAATAAAATAATAAAGCCCCCCAAAATAAAAAAAATCCCTACCCTATTCTAAATTAAAACAAGTTCAAAGCTCTTTTACCTTACCAGCCCTTAAAAGGGCCTTTTGTGGGGGCATGCCCCAAAGAAAACTGCTCTTTTGCCTGCAAAAAAAAGCACAATACCACCCCCCAACATTACAACCCACCACCCACATACCCCTAATCTAACCCAAACCCCCCTTAAATAAACCTAACACTACCCCCCTGAAGATCTCCCTACCTTGTATTCACCCAGCCGGGCCGAACCGACCAGGCGATGTGTTCCAGCAAGCGGCAGTGAAGTCTTCATCCATCCGGGCGATGTCTTGAAGCAAGCGGCAGAGAGTCTTCTTCCATCGGCGACGTCTTCAAGCAAATCGACATCTTCAATCTTCTTACTTCACTCCTCCGCCGTGGAGCATCCTTCCGGCACGACGACTTCCCGACGAATGAGGTTCCTTTAAATGACGTCATCCAAGATGGCGTCCGCCGAATTCCGATTGGCTGATAGGATTCTATCAGCCAATCGGAATTAAGGTAGAAAAATCTGATTGGCTGATTGAATCAGCCAATCAGATTCAAGTTCAATCCGGAGGAGCGAAGTAATAAGATTGAAGATGTCGATTTGCTTGAAGACGTCGCCGATGGAAGAAGACTCTCTGCCGCTTGCTTCAAGACATCGCCCGGATGGATGAAGACTTCACTGCCGCTTGCTGGAACACATCGCCTGGATCGGTTCGGCCCGGCTGGGTGAATACAAGGTAGGGAGATCTTCAGGGGGGTAGTGTTAGGTTTATTTAAGGGGGGTTTGGGTTAGATTAGGGGTATGTGGGTGGTGGGTTGTAATGTTGGGGGGTGGTATTGTGCTTTTTTTTGCAGGCAAAAGAGCAGTTTTCTTTGGGGCATGCCCCCACAAAAGGCCCTTTTAAGGGCTGGTAAGGTAAAAGAGCTTTGAACTTGTTTTAATTTAGAATAGGGTAGGGAATTTATTTATTTTGGGGGGCTTTATTATTTTATTAGGGGGCTTAGAATAGGTGTAATTAGCTTAAAAATCTTGTAATCTTTTTTTTATTTTTTGTAATTTAGTGTTTGTTTGTTTTTGTAATTTAGTTTAGTTTATTTAATTGTATTTTTAGATAGATATTTGTAGTTTATTTAATTTATTGATAGTGTAGGTGTATTTGTAACTTAGGTTAGGATTTATTTTACAGGTAATTGGGTAATTATTTTAACTAGGTAGCTATTAAATAGTTCATAACTATTTAATAGCTATTATACCTAGTTAAAATAATTAACTATTTACCTGTAAAATAAATATAAACCCTAACATAGCTATAATATAATTATTAATTTCATTGTAGCTATCTTAGGGTTTATTTTATAGGTAAGTATTTAGATTTAAATAGGAATATTTTAGTTTATAATATGAATTAGATTTATTTAATAAGAATTTAGTTAGGGGTGTTAGGGTTAGATAGAGTTAATATAGTTAATATATATAATGTAATAACTATATTAACTATAATATACTTAGGGTTAATATAGATAATATAGCTGGCGGCGGGGTAGGTAGATTAAATTAGGGGTTAATATTTTTAATATAGATGGCGGCGGTGTAAGGGGTTCACATTAGGGGATAGATCAGTTAGATGGTGGCGGTTTTAGGGGTTCACAGTAGGGGGTTAGTTTATGTAGATGGCGACGGTTTAGGGGTTAAATACTTTATTATGGATTGCGGCGGGGGATCGCGGTTGACAGGGAGATAGACATTGCGCATGCGTTAGGTGTTAGGTTTATTTTAGCAGATCGCGGTTGACAGGGAGATAGACATTGCGCATGCGTTAGGTGTTAGGTTTATTTTAGCAGCCAGTTTAGGGAGTTACGGGGCTCCAATAGTCAGCGTAAGGCTTCTTACGGCTGCTTTTTGTGGCGAGGTGAAAATGGAGTAAGATTTCTCCATTTTCGCCACGTAAGTCCTTACGCTCTATATTGGATACCAAACTGCGCGGGTTTGGTATACCTACCTATGGCCCAAAAAACTACGGGCGACGGCAGAAATATACGCGCGTAACTTTTGCGGGCGAGGATCTTTATCGGATCGACCCCTTGATGCTGACGTAACCACTTATGTCACAGGCCCTGCTTCAGGTGCTAAATATTGCTACACTGTTTTATAAGTATTGTCAGCCAATAAGACCAGATTGACCTGCGAGTACCGAGCAACTGATATCTGTTCCAATCGCGCATACTCAAATCCAGTAGAAAGTCAAGCCGGATCTTCTTTAAGGAGACTTTTACACATGCAAAAAATATTTAACCATACTGCGCATGTGTTGGGGAGCGAGAATGTCAGATAATTAGATGCAAAATAGATTACCATGATTAGATGAATATTTTGCTTGTAGGACAGCCCATTTTTTGGGGTTGCCATTTGTGACGTGAAAGTGAAATTAAAATGACTTATTTTAAAGTAAAACCAAGCTTCAATTTGAACTAAAAGTTTTTTTTAATGGTAATATTGATTTATATATTTTGTTTAGCAGCACTTTTGAAAAATGTTATAAGGTGGGGTGTTTATGTCTTACACACATATGCAACACAACAAAATGTACAAAAATCACAACAAGTGTCAAAGGTAAGAAGAATTATGAAGGGACATAGACACAATTAGCTATTACTAAACTGTTGGGATATTTCATCTTAAACAGACAGTGTACTCAGACAAGCAGCTGATTAGAGTTCATTGTATTTAAAGATCCAAGAAAACACTTTAAAAATGTTTTTTCGCATAGTTAGAGGAAAAACAACTATTAAAGGGACACTAAACCCAAATTTTTTTCTTTCATGATTCAGATAGAGCATGCAATTTTAAGCAACTTTCTATTTTACTCCTATTAGCAATTTTTCTTTGTTCTTTTGCTATCTTTATTTGAAAAAGAAGGCATCTAAGTTCAGTACTGTGGACAGCACTTTTTTTATTGTTGGATGAATTTATCCACCAATCATCAAGAACAACCAAGGTTGTTCACCAAAAATGGGCAAGCATCTAAACTTACATTCTTGCATTTCAAATAAAGATACCAAGAGAATGAAGAAAATGTGATAATCGGAGTAATTAACAAAGTAAAATGTCATGCTCTATCTGAATCACGAAAGAAAAAAATTGGGTTCAGTGTCCCTTTAACATGACAAAATAAAGGTAAAGGGGCTTTTTGTGAACAATTTAATACATTTCAGCAGTTCGAATTCATCACTGAGAACATTTTTACAGTATGCTGCCCTAAATAAATGAAATACTAGAATTTGATAATTAACCAACATATAACTGTAAAATATGATAGCAGTAGTATTATTAAATGTCTGTAAAACCTACTGTATAAGCTTGTGCACCCAGTGGCAAACTACAACAAATGGGTGACAGCCCACATGGAACATTGCACTGAACAGAAGCAAAAGATGGAAAAAATAAGCAGTGTGCAATGTGACCCAACATAGAAAAATGACGCTGATACTGTGAAACCTCTATATGATGTAGCTAATACTTATATATTGTGTACTATATATTTGGCATGCAGTCTTCCATAACAAACCCTGCATTAATAAGAGATTCTGAATGGTTATTTTTTTTTAATTATTCAGAGAGAGAGTATTCTAGACCTCATTGGGAGAGAATTAGGAGCCGCATATATTATTTTCCTAATTTTCCAAGAATAAATTATTTCTACAGTTTTCTTCTTAACATTAAACATATATGAGCCATTTATTTTAATAATACACCAAGCAAATGACAGACTTTAATGACTCATATGGTTTATCAACCCTATTCAATTCAGGCATAATCAGGGTTGTTACAGTTGCCATTTGTGTTATTTCATGGAGAAAGTAATAGGATTCAAAATAGTTTAAAATATTCAAACAAAACAAAAAAACAACAAAGGTGCTAAAACCCCTTTATCTATGCTGTAGGGAATATTTCCATAAAAATATTCACATTCCATTTTCCTATTATTATCTAGTTTGTGTTGCTGTTAGAAGAGTCATGGGAAAACCTTTAAACACTTGAAAGAGCTGGAAAATATGATTCAAATGAAAACAGTAATAGTAATATCATGTAAAAGAATATATTCATATTGACTGTGTATTTCATTGTGCCAAGTTCTGCCAGGAATGCTTTTATGTCTACTCGAATTGTTTAAAAAAAGAGCATTGTATCTTTTAAATTACGGTAGCTCACTATACAGTTTCTTTCAGCTGTTTGTGATACTGAACAGCAGGACATATCTGCAAAGTATGTCTCCAAACTAGCTATAGAGACTCTTCATGCTGTATTTAAAGGGACAGTCTAGTCAAAATTAAACTTTCATGATTCAGATAGGGCATGTAATTTTAAACAACTTTCAAATTTACTTTTATCATCAAATGTGCTTTGTTCTCTTGGTATTCTTTGTTGAAAGCTAAACCTAGGTGGGCTCATATGCTAATTTCTAAGCCCTTGAAGGCCACCTCTTAACTCAGTGCCTTTTGGCAGTTTTTCATAGCTAGACAGCGCTAGTTTGTGTGCCATATATATAACATTGTGTTCACTCCCTTGGAGTTATGTTTGAGTTAGCACTGAATGGCTGAAATGCAAGTCTGTCAAAATTACATGGTAATCACTGAGGTAACAAGTA
Source organism: Bombina bombina (assembly GCF_027579735.1). Classification (NCBI taxonomy): domain Eukaryota; kingdom Metazoa; phylum Chordata; class Amphibia; order Anura; family Bombinatoridae; genus Bombina; species Bombina bombina. The sequence goes on along the minus strand of NC_069501.1, from coordinate 252,942,655 downwards.
TGTTAATATAACAGTGTTGGTTATGCAAAACTGAGGATTATCTTTCTTTTTAAACATTAAAAAATCTGGAGTAGACAGTTCCTTTAACAATATGCACGGATAAAACTCTCTGTAACCCCCCCAAAAAAAGGGATTTTCATAAAGTATAAAAATGTTTAAAATGTGATACCATAAGCTAAAGTAGGCATTGATAGGGTTTTACCTCTGAGCAGAATGCACTTACTTCAGCAGACGTGTAATCATTTTGTGGTGTAAGTGCCTAGCATATATTAAGGGCTAGATTTATCAACGCTGAGGCGTACAGGGGCACGTATACGCGCCCCTGTACGCCTCAGCTCGCCTGTGGCGGGGCGAAATAACCCTGCAGGTAATTAACATTGCACACGAGCGCAAAAAAGTCAAGGTTAAACTTTCATAGTTTAGATAGAGCATGTAATGTTTTCCTGTTTACTCCTATTATAAAATGTACTTCATTCACATTTTCTTGGTATCCTTAGTGGAAAAGTAAACCTACTGTAGGTTGACTCATAGGAGTATCTTAAAGAATATTTGTAGCAATATTATACATTGTTGTAAACACTGCTGCCATAAAGCACTAAATACACATGCATGTTTCTGAGTTCCTATGAGCCTGCAAAGGTTCACTATTCAACAAAGAATACAAAGAGAACAAATGAAATGTCATAATCAAATTAAATCTTGTGATTATACATATTCCAATCAAAAGTGGTGGAAAAAATTCACTAGTGTGTGGGTTGTTTAGGAGTTGTCTTCATAATTGTTGCGAAAACTGTTGCGTCAAATATTGCGCGAAGTGGATAGTGGGACTTGTATTACATGGCTTAAACATGGTGCACATTGATTTTTCCAACAAATAAAAAGGAAGTTAGCTATATTATATTGTGTATTTATTTCATTTTTATCTCTATAACAATTAGTGCAACAAGTTTGGGGCAAAACTTTGCACCAAATTTGTAGAAATAATATTGTCCCCTTGCCTTGTAATGAGAGACAAAGTTGTAACACAAGCCATAAGTAGTAATGTATTTTTCATTTTTATCCCTATATCTACTAGTGCACCAAATGTGGAGCAATAATATTGTTTGATTTAGAAAGGGTATACAATTGTAATAAAGTTTCTAATTTACTTTTATGATGTCATATGCTTCATTCTCTTGCAGCATCGAACATAAGCTTTCTGTGTTTTCAGACTCCCATTTAGTTCTAGGGCATCTGCGACCTCAAGGGTGGAGGATTGAAAACCAGGTACGCTGAGTCGGAAAAGACGAGAGCGTAAATGTAGAATTTTTGATAATTTAGCGAGAGGTTCAAATAGTGTCGATTAGGAGGACGAATGAACACAATTCCACTCGAATACCACTGTTTTCAACTCACATCTCAGATTGAGATTGTGGGATCATCATTTTACGTCACAAATTTCAACATTTCCCGATCTTGACGCTTTGATAACTTCAGCGGATCAATCTCGCGACAAATACAACGCGGAATTCCAGCGTATTTTCAGTTTACGCTTTGATAAATATGCCCCACAGTCTGAATCATGAAAGTTAAATTTTGACTTTACTGTCTTTTTAACCCATAGTCAGACTTTAGAATAGAAGATCCCAGAATGTATTGTGCTGAACACACCTGAAACACCTCTGCATATCATGCAGCAATCAGCACTGCCAGGAGTTCTTGCCAAGTGCTTGACGATTATGGCTACTCAAACAGCATACATTCCAACTGTCTCACTTTAAGAAGAACAAACCTAGTTTTTCCCCGGCTGCCATAATATATCTGTCCTGGGAGAGTGTTATGAGCTGTAAAAATCTGCTGTGGGGTGTGTGGGCTTGGCATGGATATCTGTGGTGAGGAGCAGACTTGAAACATATTTCGGTCATATGCAAATATTAGTTTGTATATTGTGACATTTATACATTAGAACAGCAGAATAAGCAGAATAAGAACACCAGAAGTTAAGATTTAGCATACAAACAAAATCCAACATGCGCTAACTTTAGGACTTTGAATATTGAAGCAACACTAAGTTATTCTCCTCATAGGCATCATTGGAGAAGAAAAAAAAAATAACACTTATCGCTCACGCGCTAACCGACAGGTGTTGTTATTAATATTTCACATTCCAATGTTCTTCACATACAGGTAAATGTTATTTTTATTTTAAATATATATATAGGTATAGATATATATTTTATATTAACATTATCAGATATACATAAAAATTATATTTAAAATGTGAAGAACATATAAAATATTAAAAAAATTAATAATTAATGTAAATAATAATTATTATAGATGTACTTAAAAATAAAAAATAAATATCTGAATATATATGTATTTTTACATCGCCAACACTAATAAAAGTTATTAACCCCTAATCCGCCACTCCCCGACATCGCCGACACTAATAAAAGTTATTAACCCCTAATCCGCCACTTCCCGACATCGCCAACACTATATAAACCTATTAACCCCTAAACCGCTAGCCCCCCACCGCAACTAATAAATAAACCTATTAATCCCTAAACCGCTGGACCCCCAAATCGCAAAACACTAAATTAAACTATTCAACCCTAATCCTAACACCCCTTAACTTTAAATTAAAAGTTACAATATAACTATCTTAAAATAAATGAATTAAACGATATCTTACAGCGCTCAAAGTATCCCAATCTTGCTTTTTGATAATGGGGTACCTAGCTGCCCCTGAGATTGATATGTATTAGTAGTGGAATATCAGAAAGCGCCTAACTAGAGGCTATTGGGAGGTGGGTTAAGAGATTAAATATGCTTTTCTATCAAGTGTAGATATTCTTGGTAAAAGACAACACAAGGTTGTATAAAGATGAATATGTAAGCAATATAAGAGTTTGACAAATTTAATACATTAAAGTAAAATTAAGCATATTATTAGAAACATTCAGTTAAAAACATGGATCCATGTACATATTATAAAATATTGTACAATATTAATCGATGAATAACAATTGTTTTAAAACACAAACTTATTCTAAAAATCACAAACTTGTTTTAAAAATTACTTTAAATATTGGGTTGACAAAAAATTGTTGTTATTCAATTTCTTAAAATGTAGTTTGGGTGTATTGCACCAGTTTATTGAGTGTCTCTAATTCCTTAGTGGGAATATCCTCCTCCGTGAAAAAATATGAAAAAACAATAATGGTATAGAAAATAATGATGGTATAAAAAATAAAAGTGATTCCTTTAAAGTGTTCCAGAAAAAATTCTGTGTTAAAAACAAAAATTCAAAAATTCTGTGTTAAGAACAAAAAATATATATTGGGGTTTTAAAATCGGAAATATGTAGATCGAAAATATATTGGATAAAGTATGATAAAAGTGTAGAAAATTTAATTCATAAATTGAACTCAAAAAACGTGTAGTGATCCAAAAAGTGATGATAGTGAAAAATTAGTTAGTGGAAAAAAAAGTTTGTATGGTATGGGTGTAGCTCCAAATCCTTTATCAATAGTTATTTGATGGTATAAAGTAAATGTGTTGATAATAATGATGATTTAAAATCCTCCTTTCCTTTCTGGCGAATGCTTTGTTGTTGGAGTGTTTTCTAGGGTGTTCAGTCTATATTATAAGACTCTATCCTCATAAAACCTGCAAACAACAAAACAACATAGTGCAATAATGCTAAAAATAGAAAAGAAAGTGATGAAATATTGCTCACCAAATTCTGTCAACGCGTTTCGGCCTCTCAGTTAGGCCTTTTTCAAGACTATCTAGTCTAGTCTTGAAAAAGGCCTAACTGAGAGGCCGAAACGCGTCTTTTCTATTTTTAGCATTATTGCACTATGTTGTTTTGTTGTTTGCAGGTTTTATGAGGATAGAGTCTTATAATATAGACTGAACACCCTAGAAAACACTCCAACAACAAAGCATTCGCCAGAAAGGAAAGGAGGATTTTAAATCATCATTATTATCAACACATTTACTTTATACCATCAAATAACTATTGATAAAGGATTTGGAGCTACACCCATACCATACAAACTTTTTTTTCCACTAACTAATTTTTCACTATCATCACTTTTTGGATCACTACACGTTTTTTGAGTTCAATTTATGAATTAAATTTTCTACACTTTTATCATACTTTATCCAATATATTTTCGATCTACATATTTCCGATTTTAAAACACCAATATATATTTTTTGTTCTTAACACAGAATTTTTGAATTTTTGTTTTTAACACAGAATTTTTTCTGGAACACTTTAAAGGAATCACTTTTATTTTTTATACCATCATTATTTTCTATACCATTATTGTTTTTTCACATTTTTTCACGGAGGAGGATATTCCCACTAAGGAATTAGAGACACTCAATAAACTGGTGCAATACACCCAAACTACATTTTAAGAAATTGAATAACAACAATTTTTTGTCAACCCAATATTTAAAGTAATTTTTAAAACAAGTTTGTGATTTTTAGAATAAGTTTGTGTTTTAAAACAATTGTTATTCATCGATTAATATTGTACAATATTTTATAATATGTACATGGATCCATGTTTTTAACTGAATGTTTCTAATTATATGCTTAATTTCACTTTAATGTATTAAATTTGTCAAACTCTTATATTGCTTACATATTCATCTTTATACAACCTTGTGTTGTCTTTTACCAAGAATATCTACACTTGATAGAAAAGCATATTTAATCTCTTAACCCACCTCCCAATAGCCTCTAGTTAGGCGCTTTCTGATATTCCACTACTAATACATATCTTAAAATAAATAAAAACTTACCTGTGAAATAACAAACAAAAATAACATTAAACTATAAATTAACCTAACATTACTATTCTAATAAAATTTAAAAAAGCTACCAATTAAAAAACTGAAATTTAAATTACACATTTAAAAAAATCTAATACTACGAAAAAAATAATCTAATAGCCCTATAAAAATAAAAAAGTTCCTCCCAAAATAAAAACACCCCCTAGCCTACAATAAACTACCAATATCCTTTAAAAGGACCTTTTGTAGGGCATTGCCCTAAGTTAAACAGCACTTTTACCTGTAAAAAAAATGCAAAATCCCCACAACAGTAAAACCCACCACCCAACTAACCCCCAAAATAAAAAACCTAACTCTAACAAAAACCTAAGCTAACAATTGCGCCTAAATGGGCACTTGTATGGGCATTGCCTTTAAAAGGGCATTCAGCTCTTTTTACTGCCCTTAAAAGGGCATTCAGCTATTTTACAAGCCCAAAGCCCTAATCTAAAAAAAAACACCCCAAAAACTAAAAAAAAACTAAAGCTAACCCTAAAATATCTACTCACGGTTCCTGAAGTCCGGACATCCATCTCTATCCAGGCGGTGAGAAGTCTTCATCCAGATGGCGAGAAGTCTTTATCCAGGCAGCGACATCTTCATCCATCGTGGGGGCATCTTCTATCTTCATCCCGGTGGCACAGAGTGGAGCTATCCGTGATCGACAATGACATCCTGCGCGGAGCATCCTCTTCATACGATCACCGCCATACAATGAAGTTGAATGCAAGGTACCCATTAAAAAATGTCAGTAGCTCTCATCCTATTGGTTGTAGAAATCAGCCAATAGGATTTCAGTAGCTCTCATCTAATTGGCAGATTTGAATTTGAAGTATCAAATCAGCCAAAAGGAATGCAAGGTACGCCATTTTTTGACTGGTGCCTGTCATTCAACTTCAGTGTACAGCGGTGATCATATGAAGAGGGCGATCCACGCAGGATGTCATTGCCAGTACTGGATAGCTCTGCTCCGTGCCGCTGGGATGAAGATAGAAGACGCCCACACGATGGATGAAGATGACGCAGCCTGGATAAAGACTTCTCGCCACCTGGATGAAGACTCCATGTCGCTTGGATGGAGATGGATGTCTAGACTTCAGGAACCGTGAGTATATATTCTGGGGTTAGTGTTAGTTTTTTATTTGGGGGGGGTAGATTAGGGCTTTGGGCTTGTAAAAGAGCTGAATGCCCTTTTAAGGGCAATGCCCATACAAATGCCCCTTTAGGTTTATTTTAGACTTAGTTTTTTTTTAATTTTGGGGTATTGGCTGGGTGGGAGGTTTTACTGTTGGGGGAACTTTGTATTTTTTTTCTAGGTAAAAGAGCTGTTTAATTAGGGCAATGCAATACAATAGACCCCTCTAAGGGCTATTGGTAGGTAATTGTAGGTTAGGGGGTATTTTTATTTTGGGGGGCTTTTTTATTTATATAAGATTAGGAGTAATTGTTTTTATTTTTGATAATTTCGTTTATTAGTTTTTGCAATCTTAGAGTTTTTTATTTTTTGTAATTTAGTGTTTATTATTTTGTAATGTTAGATTTGTTTTAATTTTTTTCGTAGTATTAGTTTTTTTTCTAATTTTTTAGGTTTTTAGGTTTTTTTTTTTTTTTCTAGTTTTTTAGGTTTTTTAATGGGTAGTTTTTTATTTTATCAGCCAATCAGATTGAGCTCGCATTCTATTGGCTGATCGGAACAGCCAATAGAATGCAAGCTCAATCTGATTGGCTGATTGGATCAGCCAATCTGATTGAACTTGAATCTGATTGGCTGATTCCATCAGCCAATCCGATTATTCCTACCTTAATTCCGATTGGCTGATAGAATCCTATCAGCCAATCGGAATTAGAGGGACGCCATCTTGGATGACGTCATTTAAAGGAACCTTCATTCGTCAGGAGTTCATCGTGGAGGAACAATGTTCCGCGCCGGCGGGATGAAGATTGAGCCGGAAGAAAGAAGATTGAAAGGACCGCTTGATAGAAGACTTCAGCCGGATGGAAGACCTCTTCAGCCCCCGCTTGGATGAAGACTTCAGCCGGATGATGGACCTCTTCAGCCCCCGCTTGGATGAAGACTTCAGCCGGATGATGGACCTCTTCAGCCCCCGCTTAGATGAAGACTTCAGCCAGATGATGGACCTCTTCAGTCCCCACTTGGATGAAGACATCGCCCGGATTGGATGAAGAATTCGGCTCGGCTGAGTGAAGATGACTCAAGGTAGGAAGATCTTTAGGGGGGTAGTGTTAGGTTTTTTTAAGGGGGGTTTGGGTGGTGGGTTTTAATGTTGGGGGGGTTGTATTTTTATTTTACAGGCAAAAGAGCTGTTTTCTTTGGGGCATGCCCCGCAAAAGGCCCCTTTAAGGGCTGGTAAGGTAATAGAGCTGGTATCGTTTAAATGTAGGATAGGGTAGGGAATTTTTTATTTTGGGGGGCTTTGTTATTTTATTAGGGGGCTTAGAGTAGGTGTAATTAGCTTAAAATTGTTGTAATATTTTTATAATGTTTGTAAATTATTTTTTTATTTTTTGTAACTTAATTCTTTTTTTATTTTTTTGTACTTTAGTTAGTATATTTATTTGTAGGTATTTGAATTTAATTTATTTAATTTATTTAATGATAGTGTAGTGTTAGGTTTAATTGTAACTTAGGTTAGGATTTATTTTACTTGTAATTTTGTATTTCTTTTAGCTAGGTAGTTATTAAATAGTTATTAACTATTCAATAGCTATTGTACCTAGTTAAAATAAATACAAAGTTACCTGTGAAATAAATATAAACCCTAAAATAGCTACAATGTAATTATTAATTACATTGTAGCTATCTTAGGGTTTATTTTACAGGTAAGTATTTACTTTTAAATAGGATTCATTTATTTAATGATAGTGTAGTGTTAGGTGTAATTGTAACTTAGGTTAGTTTTTATTTTACAGGTAAATTTCTCTTTATTTTAGCTAGGTAGCTATTAAAAAGTTAATAACTATTTAATAGCTATTCTACCTAGTTAAAATAAATTGAAAGTTGCCTGTAAAATAAAAATAAATCCTAAAATAGCTACAATGTAACTATTAGTTATATTGTAGCTAGTTTAGGGTTTATTTTACAGGTAAGTATTTAGCTTTAAATATGAATAATTTAGTTAATAAGAGTTAATTTATTTCGTTAGATTTAAATTAGATTTAATTTAGGGGGTTTTAGGGTTAGGGTTAGACTTAGCTTTAGGGGTTAATAATTTTATTATAGGTTGCGGCGGTATAGGGGGGGCAGGATAGGGTTAATAAAAATAGCATAGGTGGCGACGGTGTAGGGGGGGCAGATTAGGGGTTAATAAGTTTAATATAGATGGCGGCGGGGTCCGGGAGCGGCGGTTTAGGGGTTAAACTATTTATTTTGTTGCGGTGGGGTCCGGGAGCGGCAGGATAGGGGTTAATATATTTATTAGGGGTGGCGGCGGTATAGGGGGGCAGGATAAGGGTTAATAGATATTATGTAGGTGGCGGCGGGGGCCGGGAGCGGCGGTTTAGGGGTTAACAGATTTCTTAGAGTTGCGGCGTTGTCCGGGAGCGGCGGTTTAGGGGTTAAAATGTTTAATATAGGTGGCAGCGGTGTAGGGGGGCAGATTAGGGGTGCTTAGACTCGGGGTACATGTTAGGGTGTTAGGTGTACACACTTCCCATAGGAATGAATGGGATGTCAGGCAGCAGCGAACTTGAACTTTCGCTATGGTCTGACTCCCATTGATTCCTATGGGATCCGCCACCTCCAGGGCGGCGGATTGAAATCCAGGTACGCTGGGCCGTAAAAGTGCCGAGCGTACCTGCTGGGAGTTTGATAACTCCCAAAAGTAGTCAGATTGTGCCGAACTTGCGTTCGGAACATCTGGAGTGACGTAAGAATCGATCTGTGTCGGACTGAGTCCGGCGGATCGATGCTTACGTCACCAGATTCTACTTTTGCCGGGCTGTAGGGCTTGCTAACTAAGGCGAATCAGCCTCGCCAAAAATACGCTGCGGAATTCCAGCGTATTTGAGGTTGACGGCTTGATAACTAGGGGCCTAAGTCTCTACTCCCCCTAACATGTTTTGCAAAAACTCCTTTTTCAAAGGTGGGGCACCCCCCTCTAATCTGGGTTTTTATAGGCTAGGCAGATCCACAGTGTCAAGGAGAGAGAGCTCCTCAATTGGTGGAGGAGCATCCTGCTAGGTGATAGGGCAGGGAAGGGGTTGTCAGGAACCACCATAATTATAATTATATATCAAGCAACACCAGCCCAACTGGCATTATATCCACTCACAGGCCAGAGCCCCATCACCGCACTTGTATTGACTTTATTATTTGTCCTCACTATCTCCTCTAACTCGAGATCAAGATTCAAAAAGAATTATGGTGGTTTCTAACAACCTATCTTCTAACACACACCACTCATTCCAGGGAGGACATTCTAATTCCTGTAGTTTGATTTTAGACTTTATTATGCTGTTCTTAAAATTGGTTATGTTCATCAAGTCAAATACATCTGCTTAGTATCTGTGGTTATTCTAATCTTGCCACCCTTTGCAACCGCATCAATACACTTACTATAAGGGAGTTCTTATGTCCCTGACAGTATAAGACAAGTGTAAACAGACTTATTTGTGGTTACTAGGCAACATGTGCAAGCCTTGGTATACTCACAATTCCAAGTATTTGACACCCCTTCCCTGCCCTATCACCTAGCAGGATGCTCCTCCACCAATTGAGGAGCTCTCTCTCCTTGATACTGTGGATCTGCCTAGCCTATAAAAACCCAGATTGGAGGGGGGAGCCCCACCTTTAAAAAAGCAGTTTTTGCGAAACATGTAAGGGGGAGTAGAGACTTAGTTGTCTCTCTCCAAATATCTTATATTAACTTGCAGTGTCTGTCCTCCTGTACCACAATACAGCGTATGCTCAATATAGTTTAATTTCGGTTGACGAATAGTGTCACCGCGGTGCTCACCTCAGATAAAGCAGCTCCTGGCTATATCCCCCTCACCGCATTAACAGTGATTGATATTAACCACATGCCAGTAGATGCAATATTATAGGGACCCGAGCTACCATTCAGTATTATAGTATGGTATAACGTATGGTACAATTCTTATTATAAACGGTCAGCCGCTCTGAGGGCTTTTTTCCATGTTATTTAAGTATAATTTGGGCACACAAATGGTACCGTTATAGCGATAGTATTTATGTTTAAATTCCTCGCTTCTCCTTCCTTATCGCACCAGTGCGATTTATACCAACTGTACGCTAGTAAATTTTGAATAAGAAGTACTTGGGCTATGATTCAGAAGCTAGTCCTACACAGGTACAACTCCTACCACCTATCTCTCTGGGGGGTTCCCCACGGAAATTTGAGCTAATTCATGTTTCTATTTAGAAATTAAATCACTCAGGTCTCCCCCGACACTTTGTGTGCTAAAACAATAGCAAGCTTGACACTTGAATTTACTAAATATGTGTTCCAATAATAATATATAGACGTAGTAGAACCATAGCAGTAGTACGCAACTATCAGCCCTGCCTGCCTCTCGTTTTGAGACAGCTATTTAAGGCTTACACCTAGATACACTGCTTGATACCCACCTCTTTATCTATCTACTTATTAATATAGTGGTAAGTCACCTATGGCACCTTAGCATTCGCTCCTAGAAGGTGCTAACCGTGCTATCCTAAATCGTGATATACAATCTTATTACTTTTATATTTTTTTGGGGTCTAGCATAATATTGGTGGACCCCTGTAGATGTCTGTACCGATTACTATATAAGAGACAATACAACCAGCCCTACAGACACCCGCTAACCAGATCTGTCTCAGAATTTTGTTATGTACTCCTAAACTCACATGTCTAGGTCATAACAGGGCCACCCAATAATACTAGTGATAAGAATACTATGTATATCCTTTGAAAGTAATTGCATACCACTATATGCCTAATATTCTATTAGTAAATAGAGCATTGTATGTGTGAGGTTTACGTGTCATAGTTCCACACAAGCACTATTATACAATTATCTACCTCACAACATGAAGTGTATTACAGCAAACTCATCGATATTTAATAATCAAACCTTTTTATTATATTAGCCCAATAGAGGGTACGTAGATACATAAAATTACTCCTAGAACTGGAGATCGTATAATGCACATCTGGGTACACTACTTATGGTATTCCTCCTTATATTTCTAAAACAGTGTACACCCACGCTACTTTGTATCACCGAGAATACAAGTGGTGTACAACCTAATCTGTTGCACTGTCAGTTAGATACCAGGAGCATCTCTATGAATAATACCACTGCCCTTATTGTGGGAGCTTACCCCTTTACTTACTCCCCTATTTACTCCCTATCACAGTACTAAGCAATAGATTTTCTGTGGTCCAGCACACCATCCCACGGCGACTACTTGCTATTATTTTCCTACCAGCAGCCGAGTTTATATTTTTGTAGCTTAGAGTGACATGACACTGTGTTTTTATTGTTCCACTGTGTGTTTTATGTTTAATAAAAGTTAAGTTTTAACCCCGCTTCTCTGGAAGCCGTCCCTTTGATTATTCTCCTATCACCTATACAGGTTAGGTAATTAGTGAATGTTGTTGAGTGTTATACATGTACACACTTTCCAGTCATCAACTGGTTTTTCTGTGCTATTTGTCTCTCCTTGTGTACAGCACCAGCCTACTAATATCTCCTGACTTAGTCCATTATACAGTAGCACTGGACCAACCAATAAATCAGGTTTAGGCAATAACTTGTGTAGTGCAATAGTTTATTTTCTTTTGCGTCTATGTAAAGTTTTAATTTATTTTAAGATAGTGTTTTGCGATGTGGAGGGGCTGGCGGTTTTGGGGTGAATAGGTTTATTTAGTAATCGCAATGTGTTTGAGCGGCAGATTAGGGGTTAATAGGTTAATAGGTTTAATATAGTGTTTTCGATACGGAATGGACATTGCGTTACAGGCTAAAATGCTTGCTATACTGCCGCGACTCGTAATATGTGTTACCGGCCTTTCCAGCGCAATGGCCAATTTTTCAGTGGTAATAGCCGTACTGCACCGTAACGCAAAACTCTTAATCTAGGCCAATGCATTTTACAAATTATTAATGTCTGCACTATTTAAAGCCAACAGCTTTATCCAATGTGGGAGTGCACTACATTAATCTGAATTGTTGCGATTTGGGATTAGAGAGCAACCCTGTGTTTTTGTTAAAAGAGATGTAAAGGAAGAACTTTTCAATTAAATAAAATAAAATTATTTTTAAAAGGTGAGAGGCTCATTGTGTTAATTAATTGTACACATAGTGCATAATTATGAATACAATCTTTTTACGTTTAGTGTCCCTTTAATCACAAGCTAACTTAAAGAATCACTACATACAGTAGAAGGGCATACTCAATAAATGCATAAAATCAATAAATGCATAATTTAAAGACAATGCAAAACACTTAGAGGCCCATTTATCAAGCTCCGTATGGAGCTTGTGGGCCTGTGTTTCTGGCGAGTCTTCAGACTCGCCAGAAACACAACTTATGAAGCAGCGGTCTAAAGACTGCTGCTCCATAACCCTGTCCGCCTGCTATGAGTAGGCGGACAGGAATCGCCACAATTCAACCCGATCGAGTACAATCGGGTTGATTGACACCTCCCTGCTGGCGTCCTATTGGCCACGAGTCTGCAGGGGGCGGTGTTGAACCAGCAGCTCTTGTGAGCTGCTGGTGCAATGCTGAATACGGAGAGCGTATTGCTCTCCGCATTCAGTGAGGTCTTGCGGACCTGATCCGCACTGTCGGATCAGGTCCGCAAGACCTTTGATACATAGGCCCCTTAGTTTGATTTTCACTTTTGTATTTTTTTTTGTCTGACAAATTTCAAAGTTAGTTTTATTTCCCTTCATACTGCATCACAAAATGCATATACGTATATTCTGTGAATCTTGCACATGCTCAGTAGGAGCTGGTGCCTCAGAAATTGTGCATATAAAAGATTGTGTATATTTAGATAATGGATGTAAGTTGGAATGTTGTGTGCTCTATCTGAATCATAAAACTTTAATTTTGACTTTAGTGGTCTTTTAAAGGGGTCCCAAGCTACTTAGTTTGCCCACGGTAAGGGGGGTTTCTTCACTGGATACTGCTCAGCCCTAATTTAACCTAATATGTTAAATGTATTTTTTAATGGCTGATATTAAACACACAGACTATTTTAGAACAGTGATTTGTATAAGTCCTGAAAAATAAATCTGTTGTTTGGTTTTAGTTATTAAAGTTACACTAAAGCCAAAATTTAGGTTCATGATTTAGATAGAGCATGCCATTAAAACAAACTTTACTTACATTATCAAAGTGTGCAGTTTTTTTATATGCACATGTTCTCGTGCACCAGCTTCTACTGAAGATGTGCAATAATTCATAGTGTATACATATGTGAGGTCTGTGATTGGCTACTGGCGGTCACATGATACCTGGGGCCGGTAAATTGAAGTCATTTTTTTTTTTTTTTTTTGTCAGAAAAAAAGTTACTTTTCATTTAACATTCAGAGTAAGTGATATTGTGTTGTATTTTTTACTATGGACGCTCTGATTATGCAGTTCTAAAGTATTTAAAAGTCTTTTATTATGTAAGGTGTTTCTTTTTTTTTTACCAAAACTACAGCACAAATCTTCAGAAATGTATATACAGTAGATAGATCTCATTGGATAAGGAATTGCTTATTTTTATTATTTAATTAATATCTGCTTAGTAGAGGCTGTCATTTAATAACTCAAATTCAGGATATATGCTTAGTTGTTGAGAACCAGTAACATTCCTTATGTAGTGCCTGCACACTAGGGTTTTTATATAGTAAGTAGAAGATCGTAACTTTATGATTTAATTAAAATGTTGTTTAATGTTATTGAAATCTGGGGATAGGGAGAGAAAGTCAGATGATTATGGTGTAAACATAATATTTTTACTGGATCATTATTAGATGCCTGCTTCCAGCAATATGAACTACAGTTACCAGCTTTGTTGGAAAAACAAATCTTAAAAAAATCACAGTGTTTTGCATAAGCATATAACCAATACACTTCAGAACTTAGTGCATGCTGTTTAATACATCTCTATGAAAAAGGCAGATGTATCACAGTGCCAGACTTACACCTCTATTGTTTATTGACTAAATGCTTTATGCAGCAAGCTATATATTTGTCTTTTTATGGATAGTCCCATATTACCAGCTTTATAAGCTTAAAGGGACAGCAAAGTCATAATTAGACAGTCATGATTTAGACAGAACATACAATTTAGAACAACTTTCCAATTTACTTCTATTATTTAATTTGCTTCCATCTCTTGTTATCCTTTGCTGAAAGGTTTATTTAGGTAAGCTCAGGAGCAGCAAATAACCTAGGTTCTAGCTGCTGATTGGTCACTGCATATATATACCGATTGTTATTGTCTCACCCATGTGTTCAGTTAGAAACCAGTAATGCATTGCTGCTCCTTCAACAAATGATACCAAGAGAATTAAACAAATTTGATAATAGAAGTAAACTGGAAAGTTGTTTAAAATAGTATGTTCTACCTAAATCATGAAAGAAAATGCTTGGGTTTCATGTCCCTTTAAGTTATATTTGCTCTATGTAACTTGTTTGAGATGTATGCACTTATTTTAGCTGGACACATTCTTTTTAACCAGTCACTTAGAGCAATCTTTGGATATCCTATTGTTGGCATTGGCTTTTCAGCTCAGTCAAAACCTGCTTTGCTGTGAAAACAGATTTACTACACTTGGCTAGAGTAAAGGAAACACTTTCTGAGAATGAATTAATTTGTCTTTTTATGCTTCATGGTGTTATCTAAAAATAACCTTAATCCGTATTTTCACTTTTTAAATGTAATTCATTGGCACACTGGAATTTTTTTAATTTTTTTATTGAGGTATGAAACAAGGCATACAATCCGAGCATGTCATTAAAACAACTATACAGTGAGATTGCTTTCAAACATACTCTGAGTATAAACTAGACAGGGTAAACAAAATATGTTGAACTGACAATGTTAAGTAATATAAGGTAGCATACAGCCCGTAGTACTCTAAACCCTCTAAATGAAATATGAGGCCACTTTTTGACCTCGTAAAATTACCTAAAATACGAAGCTACAGAGGGACAGAGGGTTGACATAGACATTAGGAGACTACTCTTTAGTCTCAAATTTAGTCTCTCTCTCTCTCTCTCTCTCTCTCTATATATATATATATATATATATATATATATATATATAGAGAGAGAGAGAGAGAGAGAGAGAGAGAGAGAGAGAGAGAGAGAGAGAGAGAGAGAGAGAGAGAGAGAAAGAAAGAGAAAGTATAAAAGTGTAAATGATTTAGCTTATAACACTTTAGCAAGGTAGTATAATATCAGGAGATGTGAACCATGGAACTGTGGCAATTGGAAATAAACTAGAGAAGCTATTATTGACTTACATTTGACTTACTAGAGAGAAGTACAGACTCACAAACTATACATCAGTGTTTATCAAGGAAACGTTGACAATTGAGCACCCAAATAGTAAATGAGTTCCACTTTTGTCTTAAACATGAGATATATATATTTGAAAATTCTGACTGTTACAATCTTTGTCTTTAAGCTACACTTCAGACTTAGGGGTCAATTTATTGATGTGCGAGCGGACATGATACGATGTAGCGTATCATGTCCGCTGCACATCAATAAATGCCGCCAGCATACGCTGTCTGCATTTATCATTGCTAAGAACAAAAGAATGAGTGACAGCGCTAGCTAACATAGGTCTAAAATTTTTTAAAGTAACACAAATTATTATTTAGAAGCAATATGTGTATAGACCTAAAAAGTATTTGAATAGCACAAATTAATTGTGGGGCAATATGTGTAAGGAAAAGGATATTTAAAAACAAAACAATTTAAAAATAAAACTTATACATTATTTATTACATATGTTTCTCTTTTAAAAAACAAGGGATGTCTCCCTTAAATATAATAAAATACCTTTTATAAGAGGATAATAACCATCATATGTTGATAAATGGATGGAATGAGGATTTAAAAGTGCCAATCTTATAGAAAAGCTATAACCAGCTCAAGTCCCAGAAATAATCAGATATCCGTATAGGATAGACTTGAACACAGTCTGTTGTAGATAAATGTTGTAAAAATAAGGTACCTTATTGTTGTAGATTCTTCTTTATGTGGCGTGTAATGTCCAGTGATGATCTTAAATAACTAATTATACAAATTCCTCAGTCAGCTGGTAGCACCGCATCCAAGCGCATGATACCGAAGATTTGTATTCCTCTCAGTTTAGTGCGGTCATGTGATGAACCGATATGCGTTCTAATCAAACGCTGATTACTTTGAAACAAATGGCAACACTTATGTAAAAGACAACAATTTTGCTATGCAGGCTTGATCCTTTTTGTGTATAGGTACTGCTTAGATGCTTTGTGCAAAGTTTATAATTAAAAACTTCTGTTCCCATACAGCTACCGTTGTTCTGGTATAGAACTCGCTGTACATACAAACAGATTTACAGAATGAACAGTTCCAAATAGTTTCACAGAACAAAGTAAGAAGTGGTCCTGGTCAACGCGTTTCACCACTAGGGGGCTTTATCAAGACTTATATTGTCATGCCTTGCTTTACTCATTATAAAGACCTCATTCTTTTTGGATTGGTTTTGAATTGGTTGTTGCTTAATTTCCTAATTGACTTCTGTTATGGTATAACCCTGATATCGAGGATTAATACCAGATGAAAGATGCCCTTAATAAGGGAATAGCAACACACAAACCCAGTTAATACACCAAATGGGGAAAATACACTAAATCCTTCTCTCCTGGAACAGGCAAAAGAATAATTCAAAATAGCACTTCCCCCAAACACGAGACCAAGCTCCGTCTTGAGGGTAAAACAGGAATCAGCCAGAGCTGTGGGTTTATTGTTCTTATATACACATTCTTACACATTAGTACCACCCACAGGGTTTTGTAAACAACCAATAAACACATACAATACTCTCAGACACTCCCACACAAAATCCTCCCCTCTGCCTGTGATACAATTACCTTACACAATACTTGATGCAATTACCTTACACAATGGAAAGAGGCGCCAATGGTGCAGATCAATGGTGAATCTTGGGAACTTCTGACAAGAGATGAACACAGGGTACTCACTTGTAAGAAAGGCAATCAATCATGCCCATAGAGACAGGCTGGATTTCTGCAGCAGTCCAGCTAGCTGGTCAAGGTCAACTCCAGAATGCAGGGGATCATCAAACCCAGTGTATACACCAACAGGGTATATAGGCAGGATACTAGGGTCAGGTATTCGTGCCCTGATAGTAGCACAGCTCCAAGCTATGTAAGACACTTAGAGTTGGTAAAATAAAAAACAAATTTATTAAAAATTGTAAAATACACAACTCATATTTGTGCCAGTAAAAGCTTGGACAAGCAGAGAAACAGTGCAACTCGTTTCTCAGTAAAACTGTTTCATCAGGCATGTTTCTCATCTACTTCTTTCATCCTTATATAGGGCTACGCTACTAACAACCCCATATTCCCACCCCCCACAAAACAGATCAGACAACCAATCAGAGTTAGTTATATCCACTTAATATATATTATTATTATTATTGTTATAATTAGAGCTGTTTATGTTTTTAAGTATTTATTAGGTACACCAGTGTGTGCAAGAGCCCTTTTTTCTGTTATTAGTTCTTCACTAAGTTACACCCACTGATCATATTATAATTTGAGCTTTCTTTATTATGCTTAATACACTTTTTTCACATTTGAATTTAAACCCCGCTAATGATGGTAATAAACCAGCAGGAATATCTTCATTTTTATCATATAAGAAGACACACTACAGACACTTAGCAACCATTGAGGATTTCTAACTATGTTCATTGGCTTCTATATGACGCTATTTACGCCACTTCTAATAATAACCTTTTTACATATATTTTTGTTCTTAATGTTTCTTTACATATCGCACCCACTGCCAATATTTGAATTGAGCACTTACACTCTAAACACTACATTTCTCACATATTTTATGTATACAAGTTGTTAGTGAGTGGACATTATACTGGTCACATTTTATATTCCTTATAAGATGATACTAGTATCCATTTCTAGTAGATACCTATAAATATTTTATTCTACACTTAGGCATATCGGAGATGACTTCACATTAGTAATTATATGTAGCATTGCAAGTGAAACCCTGCACACTTAACAGCTTTGATGCTGGTTTTAATCTGTATCAAACAATTCAGTTATATTATTAATCTCAGTGCAATTGCGTGGTTTTAAACATCAACCACAAACGCATCTATACAATATAACAGAATGACTGTTCTAGTATTGTATAAAAATGGCTATAGACACTTAGCTGTATATAACAATCACACATTTTGTTTATTTACTTGTGTGACGTATTTTTCATCACTTTCTACTATGGCCAATCACTTCTGTCTGCTGAGACAATTAGTTGAGACAGCTTTCCCGGCAGTGTATGCTTCATCATTGGTCCAATATTGGGTGTTGTCCCGTTGATCAAACCCTATTGGTAGACGCCAAACAATAGTTGTTGCTGAAGTAACTGGACCATTGAGTAGTCAAAATAGTAGCAGTGATGGATGTAATTGGTTCATCGAGCTGTCTATCATGAGGATATTTGATTGACAGGTTTTTATACCTACCAGGAAGTAGGACTGACTAATAATGAAAATTGCAAGTAAAACGAGTTAAAATATCAATAATGCCACAACGAAAAGAGTGATTTTACACATACTGTTTGAGAATAGTGTAGGGACAATAATCACCCATTAAAAATTGTCTATTAGTTATATATTTACTACAAACAATATTGCAGCAAGGTGGGTGTGTACAAACGAAGGGTTCTGATTGGTTGTCTGATCTGTTTTGTGGGGGGTGGGAATATGGGGTTGTTAGTAGCGTAGCCCTATATAAGGATGAAAGAAATAGATGAGAAACATGCCTGATGAAACAGTTTTACTGAGAAACGCGTTGCACTGTTTCTCTGCTTGTCCAAGCTTTTACTGGTACAAACATGAGTTGTGCATTTTACAATTTTTAATAAATTTGTTTTTTATTTTACCAACTCTGAGTGTCTTACATACCTTGGAACTACGCTACTATCAGGGCACGAATCCCTGACCCTAGTATCCTGCCTATATACCATGTTGGTGTATACACTGGGTTTGATGATCCCCTGCATTCTGGAGTTGTCCTTGACCAGCTAGCTGGACTGCTGCAGAAATCCAGCCTGTCTCTATGGGCATGATTGATTGCCTTTCTTACAAGTGAGTACCCTGTGTTCATCGCTTGTCAGAAGTTCCCAAGATTCACCATTGATTTGCACCATTGGCGCCTCTTTCTATTGTGTTTCTTCTAACAGATTGCCTTCCATTGGATGTCGTTAGAGAGCTGCCTCTGTGACATCTTGAACACAAAGCATATATACCCAGACTTTGGAGAATTCTCATCCAGCTGATATTATCTGGACTTATGCCTGATGCTGATTTTAAATGGTGGTAATATCCCACACTTTTGCACTTGGAGATTTTTGTGATTTACATAACCCATTGCTTTGTGCATTTTCTCCTTTGATACACACACCTACTTATATAGGTATCCTTTTGTCATTTGCCCTGTATAGCGCCTCCTAGAGGATATCAGGGAACGTGTGTTTATATTGTTACCTTTGATTGCCTCATTTACTACCTTACACAATGGTTGATACAATTACCTTACACAATGGTTGATACAATTACCTTACACAATGGTTGATGTAATTATCACAGACAGAGGAATACAGTTCAATTGCCATGGAGCCAAAGTCTTTCATTATACAAATGTGCTACATGGCATAGCTATCTGGGGTATCACTGTTCAAATAGGGCAAGTACTGAATGGCCCGGCTTTCGTGTCTTTGCAGGGGAAAAGTAAGCATTTCAACATGGGGCCATAGTCTAAAGGCAGCAGGCGGGCAACCAGGCTCCTCCAATGCACAGTGGTGAGATTGGTCTAGTCACATCTCTCCCCTTTTCCAAACAGACTAACAGGGTATCTTACCTCCTGCCAGTCAGTGCCCTGGTTAGTCCAGCAACCCACCCACAAAACACAATCAACAGTACAGCCCACCCACAATAAATGGTCACTACACCTGGGTAGAGAAGAAACTTGTCCATGTCCAGGTGCCTCACCACGGCTGTGTGGGGGACTGGTACGCTGAATTGGTGGGTTGCGAGGTGGGCAGAGACCAGCTGTACTCTGCCCTGGTGCCAGCACTACCATGGAAGTAGTTTGGTGGGAGCCTGGTTTCTGGAGGGGGAGACTGACTGTCTCCCCTTTGGATACATAGCTGTGCTGCTGGAGGGGGAGACCGATCGTCTCCCCTTTGGACAAAGCACCATGCTGCTGTGGGGGGAGAAAGACTGTCTCCCCTTTGGCTAAACAGCCCTGTTGCTGGGGGAAAGGACTGACTGTCCCTACCCCCTGTGCTGTAAGTGCAGAGACCACGGTCCCATCTGCACAGTTGTGGGGCTTACTGTCTCCCCCTGGTGCACTAAGCTGCCGCTGGGGAGAGGGGGTAACAAGCTCCTCTCCCATACATACTTCCAGCCGCTGGGGAATGGAGACTGGGCTCCCAATCGCCTGCATCTCACTCTGCTGATGGGGGGCAGAACCGACTCTCTCTGCCCCCTGTAACTCAGCCTGCCTCTGGGGAATGGAGACTGGGCTCCCGATTCCCTGCAGGACTGGTGGAGAGGCCTCGGTCCCATCTCCACTGGCCACCTAGGGTCCTTCCCAGTAAAACTCCACAATATCTTCACAGCTGAATGGGTCTGGATCTGGGTCTTTCACCTTGCTGTCCTGCTGAGCCTTCCCAATGGAGTGGAAGAGATCTCGGTAGTCCTGCTCCAGTTCCCACTCCAGGGCTGCTAGGTGAGCCAGGTCTTGCTCTACCTCATGGGGGTCAGCCCAGTCATGCCTAGCCTCCCTCTCGTAGAAAATGTCCTGAAGTCTGGTCTACGCAGGGCTCCCGAAGTCAGGCTCTGCAAAGGACTCCCATAACAAGCCAGGACCATCAAACTCCTCTCCCTCTGGTTTGTCATGCTCGGCTGTCCAGGGTATATACTGTGCCATATACCACCAGAGCGCTTGGTAGGCATCCTCCAGCCATAGCTCCTGCCATACCCGGTGCTCTAGTTCCTTCACCCATTCCTCCAGGGGCTGCTCTCCCAGGAAGGGCATCTGCAGGGCCACTTGCTTCTGCAACCGCTGCTCTTCACTGGGGAGACTCTCACCCTGCTGGTATTGTACATTATCCAGGGCCTGGTACCAGATGCCTTTCCTTAATGCATCCAGGTCCTCCTCCTCATATAACACTACTGGTTCCATTCTGTTGCTTTTAGGGTCACTGTACTGGGACATGCGTTGTCCCCAACTTGTAAATCCACAGATGTGTAGTTGCTCTTCTGGGTGATGAGGACAATCCCGTCACTTGCCACCAGTTGTTATGGTATAACCCTGATATCGAGGGTTAATACCAGATGAAAGATGCCCTTAATACGGGAATAGCAACACACGAACCCAGTTAATACACCGAACGTGGAAAATACATGAAATCCTTCTCTCCTGGAACAGGCAAAAGAATAATTCAAAGTAGCACTTCCCCCTAAACACGAGACCAAGCTCCGTCTTGAGGGTTAAACAGGAATCAGCCAGAGCTGTGGATTTATTTTTCTTATATGCACATTCTTACACATTAGTACCACCGACAGGGTTTTGTAAAACAACCAATAAACACATACAATACTCTCAGACACTCCCAAACAAAATCCCCCCCTCTGCCTGTGATACAATTACCTTACACAATAGTTGATTCAATTACCTTACACAATGGTTGATACAATTACCTTACACAATGGTTGATGTAATTATCATAGACAGAGAAATACAGTTCAATTGCCATGGAGCCAAAGTCTTTCATTATACAAATGGGCTACTTGGCATAGCTATCTGGGGTATCACTGTTCAAATAGGGCAAGTACTGAATGACCCGGCTTCCATGTCTTTGCAGGGGAAAAGTAAGCATTTCAACATGGGGCCATAGTCTAAAGGCAGCAGGAGGGCAACCAGGCTCCTCCAATGCACAGTGGCGAGATTGGTCTCGTCACAACTTCATTTGGAGTGAAAGTAAAGATTTGAAGGGAAATTCTCCATTTTAAATGTTGGTAGTACTAAAGATATGGCAGTTCTTTAGGCATATACTGTAGATATATATATATATATATAAGATACTTTTACGCCATAAAATAAATAAAATATTTTCCCCCCTTCTTCAAAACTCTCCACCCCCAATCTCTCTATAACTGTCGACAACTCCATCATTACCCCTACCCCGCATGCCCAATGTCTCGGGGTCACATTTGACTCAGATCTTTCTTTCACTCCTCACATTCAGTCTTTGGCTAAAGCCTGCCGCTTCCACCTTAAAAACATCTCTAAAATTAGACACTTCCTTACACAAGACACAACTAAGATTTTAATCCACTCTCTCATCCTCTCCCGCCTCGATTACTGCAACTCTGTACTCTCTGGTCTCCCCACCTACTGCCTAGCTCCTTTACAATCCTTAATGAATGCCTCTGCCAGACTCATCTTCCTTACAAGTCGCTCTTCATCTACTGCACCTCTCTGCCAATCTCTTCACTGGCTTCCTCTTGCCTCTAGGATCAAACACAAAATTCTCACTCTGACATACAAAGCCCTCAACTGCACTGCTCCCCCCTATATCTCAGATCTTGTCTCCAGATACTCTCCTTCCCGTCCCCTTCACTCTGCTCAAGACCTCCTACTCTCCTCCTCTCTTGTCACCTCATCACACTCCCGTTTACAGGACTTCTCCAGACTGGCTCCCATCTTGTGGAACTCTCTGCCTCACTCCACAAGACTCTCTTCTAGTTTTAAAAGCTTCAAGTGCTCCCTAAAGACTCTACTGTTCAGGGATGCATACAACCTACACTAACCTTACTTTATACCAGTTCCTCTCCTCCATTGCTATCCCCTGAACCCCCCTAGCATGTAAGCTTAAGAGTCCAGCTGTTTGTTGATCACCTTCTCAAGAGCTGACTACAACAGTGCAACTCTTGGCAGGGCCCTCTACCCATTTGATCCCTATAACTGTTTTTTTTGTACTCCGCCTTTGTTAATAGCGCTGCAGAATCTGTTGGCGCTCTACAAATAACCGATAATAATAATAATAATAATAATAATAATATTTTTACTGTAAATATTTTACATTCCAATGTTCTTCACTTGTAAAAAAATGTTCTTTGTATTTGTAAATATTTATATATATAAATATACAATCACCGCCCACTTTATTAGGCACACCTTGCCAGTACCGGGTTGGACCCACTTTTGCCTTCAGAACTGCCTTTATTCTTCATGGCATAGATTCAACAAGTTGTTGGAAACATTCCTCAGAGATTTTGGTCTATATTGACATGATAGCATCACACAGTTGCTGCAGATTTGTCAGCTGCACATCCATGATGCAAATCTACCGTTCCACCGCATCCCAAAGGTGCTCTATTGGATTGAGATCTGGTGACTGTGGAGGCCATTGGAGTACAGTGAACTCATTAAACATAGTGTCCACAGCATAAGCTTCCAAATTCTTCTTTATTTTAGGGGAGGATTTAAAGGTACAAACAGCAGTAACGTTTCAGGTTATACACCCTTAGTCATACATTGTATGACTAAGGGTGTATAACCTGAAACGTTACTGCTGCTTGTACCTTTGAATCCTGCCCTAAAATAAAGAAGATTTTGGAAGCTTATGCTGTTGACACTATGTTTATTAGATTTACATAGGAGCTGTCAGTGAGCTCCTGTCTGCATTTGCATTTGCAGTGCATTGCTCTAAGATATTTGCTGATATCCTTATATTTAATACAGTGAACTCATTGTCATGTTCAAGGAACCAGTTTGAGATGATTTGAGCTTTATGACATGGTGCATTATCCTGCTGGAAGTAGCCATCAAAAGATGGGTACACTGTAGTCATAAGGGGATGGACATGGTCAGAAACAATAGTCAGATAGGCCGTGATATTTAAACAATGCTCTATTGGTACTAAGGGGCCCAAGGTTTGCCAAGAAAATATCCCCCACACCATTACATGACCACCACCAGCCTGAACCATTGATACAAGGCAGGATGGATACATGCTTTCATGTTGTTTAAGCCAAATACTGACCCTACCATCTAATTGTTGCAGCTGAAATTGAGACTCCTCAGACCAGACAATATTTTTCCAATATTCTACTGTCCAATTTTGGTGAGCCTGAGTGAATTGTAGCCTCAATTTCCTGTTCTTAGCTGACAGGAGTGGCACCCGATGTGGTCTTCTGCTGCTGTAGCCCATCTGCTTCAAGGTTCAATGTGCTGTGCATTCAGAGATAGTATTCTGCATACCTTGGTTGTAACAAGTGGTTATTTGCGTTACTGCTGCCTTTCTATCATCTCAAAACAGTCTGCTCATTCTCCTCTGACCTCTGACATCAACAAGGTATTTTCGTCCACACAACTGCCGCTCACTGGATATTTTCTCGTTTTTCAGACCATTCTCTGTAAACCCTAGAGATGGTTGTGCGTGCAAATCCCAATAGATCAGCAGTTTTTGAAATACTTAGACCAGCCCGTCTGGCACCAACAACCATGCCACTTAAACCAAGTCACTTAAATCCCCTTTCTTCCCCATTCTTATGTTCGGTTTGAACTTCAGCAAGTTGTCTTCACCACGTCTAGATGCCTATATGCACTAAGTTGTTGCCATGTGATTGGCTGATTAGCAATTTGTGTTACCAAGCAATTGAACAGGTATACCTTATAAAGTGGCTAGTGAGTGTTTTTATATATATATATATATATATATATATATATATATATATATACTGTGTATATATATATATTTTTTTTTAATATAGATATATAGGTATAGATACATAATTTACAAAAAACTAAGTTGTTAAAAAAATTTTTATAAACCTGTGTTGTGTTTGCAATTGTTTGATATCCATGAGAGAGGAGTATTTTTGTGTATTTCTTGAACAAAAGATCAAAAGGTTAAACAATAAACACAATTTTTTACTAACATTTACCTAGGATGCCAATATTAGTGGAGGACAATATATATATATATATATATATATATATATATATATACAGTATATAGTATATTTATAAATAAAAATAAAATTGTATCCTATGTGAAGAATATTGGAATGTAAAATATTTACTACTCACTTCGGGTTAACGCTGTAGGTCTATTGCGGTGTTGGATTAATGCTCTCCATTGAAATCTATGGGGAGAAGGCATTAAAACAGTTGTGATATCTGAAGTCCTACAGTTAGCTTGCCTCTGGTTTCACTTGCGCACTGTTTACTTTAAACTTGCAATACACGCGCTATCCTGTGCCCATTACAAGTTTACTTTCAGTGGTATTAAAGCTCAAGCCTGAGCGCTAAATACAGATCCACTTGTAATCTGGCCCTAATTTAATTAATGGATAATTTAGTTTAAAACAGAGACTAGTTTTGTTCTGTCGCAGTTAAAAGTTAATTGAGAATTGTAATTTCACATTAAGAGAGTTAGGACTACTAAACATAGTAGAATTGCATAATCAATAAATGCATAATAAATAGACAATGCAAAAGCACTTAGTTTGAATTTAGATTTGTTTTCTGTTAAATGTCTGTTAGTTACATATTCCTTCTTAGTACATTATGTGACAGCCATCAGCCAATCATAAGACGTATATCCTGTGAATCTTGCACATGCTCAGTAAGAGTTGGTGCCTCAGAAAGTGTGCATATAAAAATATTGAGCACATTTGGATAAAAGAAGTGAATAGGAAAGTTGTTTACAATTTTGTGCTCTAATTCAAACATGAAAGTTTAATTTTGACTTGACTGTCCCTTTAATTCTCTTTCCGCATTGCTTCCTATGTCCTTTAATTCCTACCCAGTCAGTATACAAGATATATTACATGATTTTAGCAAATTATAAACAAGCTCTTAGAATTTGCCTTGCTCTGTGGTTTCATAGAAAATCTGGGACTGACAAAATTCTAACTCCATAGATCAATACTACAGTAAGCCAACAATGTACTAAACAGCATAAGAGTACAGAGAATTATTTAAAAAAAAAAAAAACAATAAAAATTCTTTAATTCAAATATAGATTTTTTTAAAACACATTTGCATTTTTCACTGTAGCCACTAGAGGTATATTTGTTGTTCATTATTTCTAGAACATTAAATACATTCCCAAGGAGAATATACAGTTCCAGCTTTCTGTTTTATTTCCAAGCACTGAGGGAGTTTAAAATCACAGAAATAAATTGAAACTACATTCTGTACAAGAAATACTTGCCCTAGAAATAACATATTCTTTTGGTTGTTATACGCGTTATTGATGTGAAAAAAAGATAATTTAAAGTCAGTTACATGCCATTGCTCTGGAGTGAAATACAATGCACCTCCTTCTGAAAATAGTCCAGACTCATTCTTCAAAAATAAGCTGTTATACTGGTAGAATGGATGTAAAAGTTCTATTCATGCATAGAGATATTTGTTAATTAAAATCAGACTATTGAGTTTTATAGCAGATAGTTTTCTACATGTTCTAAAGTGGTAAAAAAACACATTAAAAGTTTAAATAACACCAAACTGTTTAACTACATAATTCAAAACCATTTAAACATGTAAAGAATCTATTAAAGTACAAATCAGTGCATGTTTGCTGCATAGTCTTTATTTAGATTAGGTTTCTCAAAATAGCATTGTATTTTATGAAACAGTTCTGTCAAATTTATAGACTAGTCCTAGTGTTTTTAATATAATATCTACAAAAGAGATGATAAAGTAGACATAGCGCCAGATAACAAGTGGTGCGCTGTTTAGCACTTTCACTGGAGCATACATTTGGCTATTAGTGAGTTTTTAAGTGCATGGGGCAGCACGCACATTGCAAGTTAAAGTGAATGTAAATTTTTACGAATGAAAGCCCTGTTTGTAAAATTACTATTAAAAACAGGGGCACTTTCATTCATAAAAGTTTACTATGCAGCCATTTTTTAAATATACTTACCTATTCTTCTTGCAAGCAGCAGCGATTTCCCTACCCCCAGGTCGTCTCTTTTTACATCAGAATTGACGAATCCGGCTTCCTCAAATCACGGCGTGGCCTCAGGCAATGTTTTCTCTGGATGGGGGGAAGCTCGCCATAGAACAATCTACTGAGCTGTTGTTCATTCCTGGTAGATAGTGTTTATATGACTGTTACAACTGAGACTGCCCTCACCAAGGTTACTAACGATCTTCTTTCTGCTAAAAACAATGGCCACTATTCTATACTTATCTTACTTGACCTGTCTGCTGCCTTTGACACTGTTGACCATCCCCTCCTCCTACGGACTCTCAGCTCCCTTGGGCTCTGTGACATTGCCCTCTCCTGGATCCACTCTTATCTCTCTAATAGGTCCTTTTCTGTCTCATTTGCTGGTGACTCATCCTCTCTACTGCCTCTGTCTGTTGGAGTACCTCAAGGCTCTGTTCTAGACCCTCTACTCTTCTCTATTTATACTTCCTCACTGGGTAAACTTATTAGTAGCTATGGCTTCAACTATCACCTCTATGCTGATGATACTAAGATCTACCTATCCACCCCTGCACTCTCTCCTTCTGTCCTTTCCCACATCAGCGGCTGCTTATCTGGCATTTCTTCCTGGATGGCCTCTCACCACCTAAAAATCAACCTGTCCAAGACTGAGCTTCTTCTAATCCCCCCAACTATTTCTACTCCAGTTTCTAACTTTACTATCTCTGTCGGTGACACCACTATCTCCCCATCACCCAAAGTCTGCTGCCTTGGAGTTATACTCGACTCCAATCTGTCCTTCATACCCCACATCCAATTGCTCTCTTCATCCTGTCGCAATCACCTACGCAATATCTCCAAAATTCGTCCTTTTCTGAGTGCTGAAACTACTAAACAGCTAATCCATTCCCTAGTAATTTCCCGGCTTGACTACTGTAACAACCTACTAACTGGCCTTCCTCTCTCCCGCCTCTCCCCCCTTCAATCCATCCTAAATGCCTCTGCTAGGCTAATCCACCTCTCCCAATGCTCTGTATCTGCCGCACCCCTCTGTGAGTCCCTTCACTGGCTCCCCATTCACAGCAGAATTAAATTCAAAATTCTCACTCTGACCTACAAAGCCCTTACCAATGCAGCCCCCCCCCATACCTGTCCTCACTCATCAACAAATATACTCCAGCCCGTCCCCTAAGATCCAACAACGATCTACTCCTTGCCTCTTCTACCATCACCTCCTCTCATGCTAGACTACAGGACTTCTCTCGTGCGGCACCAACCCTCTGGAACGCACTTCCTCGTGCTGTCAGACTTTCCCCCAACCTCTCCTCCTTTAAACGCTCCCTAAAGACCTTCTTGTTCAGGGAAGCCTATAACCAAATCAGTAACTAATGAATTCCACTTGCCTAATAGTTGCCCTCATCTAACTTCACACTAACATCATTCCCACCTTTGCAGTCCCCACCTCCTGTTTCTCACCCTCCTACCCATTTAGATTGTAAGTTCCCACGGGAATAGGGCTCCCAATTCCTCCTGTATGTGTTTGTTAAATTTTGTCTGGTGTCTCATATTGTACTGTCCTTTTATCTTTGTTACCTATGAACAGCGCTGCAGAATCTGTTGGCGCTTTATAAATAAATAATAATAATAATAATATAGGGTGATTACATAAGCCTGTGCACCCTTCCCTTGTTCCCAGTTTGTTTGGATTTGAGAGCTTGCATTGTGTGGCTGTTTTAGGGTCCCAGGTATTGGAAAGGACCTTGACGTGGTACCTGGGCTTTTCCCATTTGGCCAGATGCGGTTACTAACCTTTCCATTTTTGCTTTTAAATCTTAGCTGAGAGCTTGTAAGTGAGTGCTGGACTTTCTCTGTGTGTTGTATTAATTTGTTTTGTAATTTTCCCTATGGTTCTTGCACCTAGACCTATCACAGCCTGTGACTCTGGGGACTGGACAGCTTCCTGTGAGTGCCCGTGAGCACCCAGGGCTAAGAATGTTGCAGGGTCATGGGATGTGTACCCAGTCCGGTATGAGAGTGCAGTCCCCTTCCGTGTTTTGATATATATATATATATATATATAAAATATCTATTTATAAATACTTAGAAAATATTGTGCTATGTACAGAACATTGGAATGTGAAATATTTACAGTAAATACATAGTTAAATATATATATTTATATATATATATATATATATATATATATATATATGTCTCATATCTCATCTTGGATGTCCTCTCAATACCTCAAGCTAAATCTCTCCAAAACTGAGCTCCTTATTTCCCCCCCTTCTTCCAAAATCTCCACCCCCATTTCTCTATAACTGTTGATGACTCCATCATTACCCCAACTCCACATGCAAAATGTCTTCGGGTCACACTTGACTCAGATCTCTCTTTCACTCCTCACATTCAGTCCTTGGCTAAAGCATGCCGCTTCCACCTTAAAAACATCTCTAAAATTAGACATTTCCTTACACAAGACACAACTAAGATTTTAATCCACTCTCTCATCCTTTCCCCCCTTGACTGCAACTCCATCCTCTCTGGTCTCCCTAGCTGCCGCCTAGCTCCTTTACAATCCATAATGAATGCCTCTGCCAGGATCATCTTCCTTACACGTCGCTCTTTATCTGCTGCACCTCTCTGCCAATCCCTTCACTGGCTTCCTCTTGCCTCTAGGATTAAACACAAAATCCTCACTCTGACATACAAAGCCCTCAACTGCACTGCTCCCCCCTACATCTCAGACCTTGTCTCCAAATACTGTCCCTTCCATTCCCTTTGCTCCGCTCATGATCTCCTACTCTCCTCCTCTCTTGTTCCCTCCTCACATTCCCGTTTGCAAAACTTTTCCAGACTGGTTCCCATCTTATGGAACTCTCTGCCTCGCTCCACAAGCCTCTTCCCTTGTTTTGAAAGATTCAAGCGCTCCCTGAAGATTCTACTATTCAGGGATGCATACAACCTACACTAATCTTCCTATCTCCGCTGCTGTCCCCTTAAACCCCATAGCATGTAAGCCTTTGAGCTCAGCTGTTTGTAGTTCACATTCATAAGAGTCTATTAAAACAGTGCAACTCTTGGCAGGGCCCTCTACCCACTTGACCTCTACTAACTTGACCCCTGTGTTATTTTGTATACCACCTATGTCATAGCGCTGCAGAATCTATTAGCGCTCTACAAATACCTGATAATAATAATAATAATATATACATAGAGATATATCTTTAACAATGTATCTATCTGTATGTATCTCTATGATAAAATACTTTGGCTGTTTTTTTTTTCTAACACCCGAGATCTCATATATTATAACTTTTTTCTGCAATATTTCTTTTTTTAATAATTTGTATTAGACAGTGTTATTATGAGTGAAAATGTACTTTGTAATGTATTTTTTAAATGTTTTATGCAACCTTTTAGTTTCACAAAAAAGTTAACCACAGCTCAGAGAGCACGGTAAGAATTGTAGCGAAAACTCTGATTGCGCTAGCACTATCATGATTTTGCTTGTAATATCAGCGTAATGAAAAAAAGCACTCAATATCACTTGCGCAAAACCGTTTGCGCCTCACTTGTAATCTAGCCTTGAGTTCCTTAAAAAAATGTACATTAAATTTGAGTATAAATATCTGTATGTATAAAAGTAACATCATATTGCCAAAGAGTGTTCACAATGAGAACAATAAACATTAAAGGTGTTTATGAGAAGTACCTGTTCATACAAAACGATACAAGGAATACTTGAGAGCGCAGCTGCACATACTCACTAGGAAATGTGAAATAAGAGAATGTTGTTTCACCGTTTTGGGCCAATTTACAGTTTTTACATAACAGTAATAAAAGGTCTGGCAGAAGTTGCTTGGCACGGTGCCACAGTCATTTCTTCAATTATGATTAGATTTAGGGCTAAGCACCACATGTTCAATTTCTGGTGATTTTAAAGAATACTGAAGTCTTATTCATGCACAATTAGCTTTGTACTATTTTAATAATCTTTTACAACTACATTATTCTAAAAAAGGTGCGAACATCTAGGAAATGTGCCACTAGAAAAAAAGCTTTAATTGGATGTTTTTATGAGTTATTAAAAATACTGAAAGAATTGGCGACTGGACATTAACAGTAAATAGAGTGAATTTCTTGTCATTCAGCTGCTTAGGGTATTTAAATTAAATGTCATTAGATGATGTAATCACCATCTTTCATTATCTTTATTGAATTACTTATAGGGGCCAGATTATTAAGCTCAAATGGAGCTTGATGCCCCTGTGCTGGAAACAGCTGTTATGAAGCAGCGGTCTAAAGACCGCTGCTCCATAACTTGTCTGCCTGCTCTGAGGCCGCGGACAGAAATCAACCCGATCGAATACGATCGGGCTGATTGACACCCCCTGCTAGCGCGCAAAGTTTACAAGAACAGCTGGTGCAATGATCAATATAATTGCGTCGGACATGATACGTTACTTCGTATCATGTCTGCTCGCACTTTGATAAATTGGCCCCATAGTCTCTTTATTTGTGACTATCAGATCAGCGCTAGTTAAAGCAAGAGGAATCCAACAACCAACACAATAGATGCAATAGTTGTACCAAAGGTCTTATTAGTAATAAAAATATATTAATTTTATTTTAAAAAATAATATTTAAACATCCAATGTTAAATGGCAACTAATAACTGAATGCAATTCAATGTTTACTAGTTATTAGTTGCCATTTAACATTGGATGTTTAAATATTATTTTTTTAAATAAAATTAATATATTTTTATTACTAATAAGACCTTTTGTACATCTATTGCATCTGTTGTGTTGGTTGTTGGATTCCTCTTGCTTTAACTAGCGCTGATCTGATAGCTTTATCTATATACTGTATTTATTGTATACAACCACTAGGGAGCGTTGTAATTTAGGATCAGCTGGAGGTTTCTACAGGGTAGCGCTGTTTGATACCTATTTACTTTTTTAACTCTGTATTTGTGACCGTCTACTGTAGCCCTTAAAGAGAAAGTAAACCAATATTTTTTTCTTTCATGCTACAGATACAGCAGCAATTTTCAACAACTTTCCACTTTACTTATATTATCTAAATTGCTTTGTTCTTGTGTTATTGTTTCTTCAAAATCATATGTGGGTAAGCTCAGTAGCAGTAAGGGACTACTGGGAGCAAGTTACTGATTGTTATCTGCACATATATACCTCTTGTCATTGGCTCACCAGATGTATTCGGCTATCTCACAGTAGTACATTGCTATTCCTTCAACAAATGACATTAAGAAAATGAAGCAAATAAGATAATAAATGTTTGCTCTATCTGAATCGAGAAAGAAAAGCTTTGGTATTCATGTCTCTAATGCAATATCTAGCACATCTCCGAATTGTTTAACAAGAATAAAAATAACATAACAAATAATTATTTTATTGCTGGAAGTGCATGAACAGGAAGTGCCTATCAGCCAGTTACTATTAGTAGAATGTGTCTTTCAACCAATGAGCATTATTAGGAAGTACTCAAGTAAAAAAGATATATTAGTTTATGTTTACATTTTAAAAAGTTTAGATGCTGTTCTTTTATTTGGATGGCAGAAAAGTTTTAGTACAGTGTCCCTTTAATATTACGTAGAATGTTCTTATAATATCTACTTACACAAATTATTACAGGAATACAGAAAAAATATTAATAAAGAAATAAACATAGAGCTCCACACATTCAGTAGCGTTTTTTTTTTGTAAAATGGGAAACTAAATAATTTGCTTCATCCTGACGACAAAAAAAGTGCTCTTGCAAAACCATATAACCTTTGCGCACCAAACATTAAAATCTTAAAGATTCAAGCGTAAAACGTAACTTTAGTGATGTGTAACCAGCAGACAAAACTTTGTTTAGCCCCTGGACGCTTCTATCATGGGCTTGATGCCAGTCAACCTGTGTTTTTTTCAAACATGATGGAACCGGTGTTACAGCCAATCAAAAGCTTTACCTCCTGCTCCGTCATGTTTGCATACAAAAAGCTACTAACTGTGGGTGCTGGTGAAAAGCCAAGGAGAGAAGCGCTATACTGGGGGCTAAACTGAGCCTTAGCTGCCACTTGCACATTAATAAAGGTAAGCATTGGGTGCTTTTTTAATCATTGTAAACTATTGTGTCCCTTTAACTTATGGATAACTATGGATAACTTCTAGATGTCATCAGAACACTACTGATATTTTATGGTCACTTAAAACCCCCTGTGATCAGCAGTAAGGTCAAGTATGTTTCTCCTAATAGTTTAGCAACTGACTTCCTATCCTTAATAACATCATCATGACTGACCCACACAGTGATGGTACCTGCATCAAGGAGTTTCATAATTCAAAAGAAAATATTTCTTATAATACAATACTCCTACAGTTTTATTTTACAAATCATAGTGTTAAATAACAATTTGATTATATCAATGTCATTCTTATTATTTTACTTTAAGGAAGCAACCAAATAGCAAACCCATGAGACAAGGGGCTGATGTAGTAACATACATGTTACCAACTAGGGAACCTGTCCTCCCATCTTTGTGGCGAGTGGGCAGCGGCCACTGTTCGTCCTCTGCCAGCAGTTACTTGTGCACCGCGTTCCTGCTCTTGAGCGACCTGTCAGTGAACAAGCGTATTCGGAATGATTTATCTCATATGACCACTGTGTCATAACTTGCAGTAAGCAGGGTCACATGAGCGATCCTGCACTGCAAGGGCTCCAAAGCTTAGTGCATAGAGGCCATGATGTGGTTAATTAAAAATATAATGAGCATCAAGATTTACAACATTTAAAAATAAAATTTTTGCAAATGTGTTTACAAATAATAGTGTTATATTTTTGTTCCTGATATTAGTAGACCAAAAATATAATGCTGTATATTTGGGGATGAAATTGGAACATAGCAATTGACTTGTTTATTGACTTCCATTGCTACTGCAAACTAAAACTGACATGAGTTTAATATATGGAGAATTTACTTATTATAATTCAAGTAAATCTACTAAACTCTGACCTGTAGATAGTATTGCTACCAAAATTAATTGTTTTACCTATATGCTGAAAAGATTAAGAAAACGCAGAAGAAAATAATCTCAAAAAAGATTTTTGTTCTGAAACAAATGTTGTATCGTTGGAAGAATATTTTAAGATTGTCCATGACAAATATTAGGTATTAGGTAAAAATTTTGGAATAATATAATCTCAGAATATATCAATATGCATGGCCCTGTTAGTTACTGTCTTTATTTTCTAGGGTTTTAGCCAATACATTTCTGAGCTTAATTTGAACAACTTTTTTGTACGCTTCTGGAGGTGTGCCACTGTCCACCAATAGAGGTGCATGAGTTGTCCTTATCAACAAATGAGAAATAGATGCTCAAGTATTAGCTGTGCATAAACACACATCTTTTAGTTTCAATTTAATCAACCTTTTTTCAGGCAAAAAAATACAAATGATATAAAATAATAAATGCTTTTCATATGCATCATATTTTTTTATTTTAATAGCTTCTCAAGTAATAAACAGTGATTGCTTCTGAATCTTTATTTTGCTAATTGTGGTATCATTATTATATTAGTGTGATTTGCATGTGGGTTTATGGTATGAGATCAGAAAATGGTTAAAAGAAACAATGCATTAGTTTTACATAAAAAAGCAGACTATCCCATATGTAATCATGTGATACACCAGCACCATCTTGTGAGGGAAGACTGAAATCTCACATAAGCATTCTATTACACTAACAGTTCTGAAAGAGAAAATTCTAAGAGCAGGTGTTTAAACAAAGCAAAGTGGGTTGCTAATTTAAAGCATATGGAAGTGTATGTGATTAAAGTCAATTACCAATAGACCTGCTTTTACTTTTCCTGTTTTATTGGAACCATAATGGGCCCACCACATTTGCTTCTTTATTAGGCCAACTTTAAACCAAAATGTTATATTTATGAAGTGCTAACCATCCATTTGTAATTCACACAGTGAATATGGTGTTATTCTTGTGCCTGAAGCCAACTCTAAATTGTGCTCTTAGTGATAATGTCACATAGTTTAAGCTCTGCCGTTATTTTCAATAATGTTACAATAATTGTACTGTGCAAATCGTATTTTCTTCTTCTTTTTTTTCTCTAAAGTATCTTAACGACTAAGGCTGCTGTTTAGAAAATACAGAGCACTAGTCACCAACTGGAAATTAGTTTAAAAAAAAAAATTAAATTGTAAATCTAATTACATATTTTTTCTGTGCATATAAAAAGATGAAAGAAAAACAAATCTAGAATAGAATGGATAACAGGGATTATAAGTATCAGTAATCACAATATATGTAAAATATTTAATGGAAAACAAGTGTATTTAGTCTCTATTCTAGTATTTTTGCTATGAATGTTGTCTAAAGATTTTGTGCTCTTAATAAAAGTAATAATAAAATAGTAAAAATAATTATGATGAAAATAATAATAATCTGTTTAAATGGTAGACTATGACAAATTAATTAACAGGGTTTTTTTGTTTTTATTTAAGATTTTTTTTTATTAGACAGCTGCTAGTAAAATTGGAAATACAAGTAAGCAAGGCTTTTTAACTATGAGATGGTGTTGGGGGCAAAGAAACACCATAAATCCAATCCCAAATACATCTAGATTTCAGTCTGAAAAGGAGACATATATCATTATAAATGAATATACTTCGTTATGACTCTCCAGTTGTGCAGCACAAGATTATCTTCTGGACATCCGGAGGAATTGGTTGAAACTAACTGAATCTGAATTGATATCTAATAATTTGATCCTGGGTTATGCATCCTTTAAAGTCTTTGAAGTAGTATAATATTAACTATAAAACTTTGAAACATTTTTTTAACTTTTAAATAATACTCTGAACCACCTACCTTAGGAACATTTGATAATACATGATTTGTTTGCATACGAGTTTCATTTGATATAAATATCATCAATTAATCACTTTAAAAAGTGTAGTTTTTCAGTACACAAAAACATCTTCAAGAATATCACCAAACTGAAATGCATTAATATTAAAATATTGATACTGCAAATAATCTATACATCTGTCCTGTGAAAAAAAGTGAAAGGTTTGTTTACTTTATTGCAAATGCATACAGAAAGAGAAGAGCTCCACCAGTAATGAAAACAGCTCAGTTGCTTGCTCCATGGTGAGTCACCACCCAGGAGCAGCCTCTTTTAGCCCAAATGTGCTTTTCATAAATTAGAGCTTTCTTGAAGTATATCTGTCTGATCCCGCCTAACAAGGTCAGTCCAGCCCTGAAATACCAGGCAATCCTCCTCTGGACAAGGAACATGGGCAACCCCAGATGATCATTTTGGCCTTCTATGGGCCTCGTCAGTGAAGTGCAGCCATATACCCAGCTTATTGAGTAGAGCATAATGTTAGTGACATATTGAACATATTAGATGAACATAATTAAAGAGCATTAATATGTTGTAAATGTAATTGCACTAGGCATTGTTGCTGTTAAAACAACTGAAGTTAACATACTGAGTGATAATGACAATAATAGGTGATTTTTTTTTATAAACATGATTGAAATTTTAATCATTTATTTTTTTTATTATAAGTTTGATTATTTGTTTTTTTTAAAAACATCCTTATAACATTTAGAAATAAATAGCTTTTATTAAGTAGGAAAATAGTTGATTAATTAGGAACAACCAAAGCTACAAAGATCTGGAACAGAATAACCTGCAATGACCATATAAAAAGTCAAATTATTCCATAAAACAATAGGATGTCTTAAAGACTCTTCAGAACAATATTTGATAAAATAAAAGTAAAATAAAATATTTGTAAAAACCCCTTTGCAGCCAGAATCAATATGAAACAAAATGTGACAGCCAATAAAGCCTATTTCCCAGCAAATCCAACAGTTCCACAGTACTATGAAGTAGAATGATATGGATTTGTCTGTAACTTGTTGTCTAAGTGTATTTTTTGGTCAAAAACAAAATGACCACAAAATTGATGCAAAAAGTCCACTTAGACAACAAGTTACAGACAAAATCCATATCAAAATCCATATCATTCTACACTCAAGTAACCATACCAACCAACTAAATCCATAAGGCTAGGAGGTAGAGAGCCAAAGAGCTCACCAATCAACATCCATGTGTTCATTCTGGGGAGAAAATGTTTTGCATAAAAGAGACCTGCTTTGTGCAAAAAAAGCCCAGAACTCTTACTTCCCAAGCAGCCATCAACATAATTTGCCAGTCCACAAGGCTAGGTGAAAGAGAGACAGTGAGTCACAGACCTGCCATAGAATCCACTTCCATGAATCAGTTCTGGGCAAAATAATGTTTTGTCAAAATAAGGTTCAGAATACCCACTTTCCATGTAGCCACATCAACTAATTTCACTTGTTCCACAAGATAATGGGAAAGAGACAATGAACTACATACAAAAATTATATTGGTGTGGCAGCTTGTGAAATGAGCATTCTGGGTTATTCCATTCTATTCCATGTTCATCCTGGCTAGGAAGGGATTAGTAAAATATATTGTTTACTGGTTTTTACCCATAAAATAATGTTCTGAAGGTTATCTAAGGTAAAGGAATGTGTGTTTGTTTTTTGTTTACAATTTTACTTAATATCTAGCTGTTCCACAATGTTCTGGCCGGGCATTTACACAGTCCCCAAAACTATTTGCACTATGTATGTTTAGAAATTTGTAAAGCATTAGTTGAAGTAGAATTTGTACAAGTGCAGTATTTTTTATTAATGTATTAAATCATGGGTTTTTTAATTTAGTGTTTTTAATAGTAACTTTCTTTTGTGAAATGTCAGTTCAGTGTGCCAAGTGGATTAAATAAACAATACAATTTCAGATCTGATGTTGCATTTTTTCATAGATTTGTAAGATAAGATAAGATTTTAATATGATTCATGAACACATTGCCAACATTATTTGCTTACTTCATCCAGATCCATAAAAAAGGTCTCAAGGCATTGCACAATAACATAATAATGTAACCCTTTATCTGTTTGTCTATAACCATTTACTTACTTTAATAATATAATCTAAAGAAAAGTCAGTATCAGTAGAAACTCCCTCAGTTTTTTTAAATAATTTTTTCTAAATGATTTAAATTTGTTAAAAAATAGTATATAGTTATGAAGAGATATTGCGTAACTTGTATTATATAATACATTCATTAAAGCAACCCGTACGTCCTTAGTCATATTCACAAAAATGCTTGAGTTTGATTTGCATATTAAACTCTTCAACTCACAAAGGGCCAGATTACAATTACAGCGGTATTTACCGCTTCCTCTAGAGCGCTTATTGCACTAGAAGTAATCTTTATGCTCACATCAGGTTGCACTAGTATTATGAGTTAAAAGTAAAACTTTATTGAGCTTCCACTAACCCAATGAGCGCAAACAGGTTACTTATAGCACAATTTGACTGTCGCGCAAAAGATAACCTCTTCTCCCATAGAGATCAATGGAGAAAAAAAAGACTCACACGCTAACCCAAACTCATACTCTCATATCCGCTAACCCAACATGAAAATATGAATATTTCACATTCCAATGTTCTGCACCTAGCATAATATGTTCTATTTATTCAAAAATAAATATTTATATATATATATATATATATATATATATATATATATGATGGTATTTTGGTACAATATATATTTATACCTACAGTATATATATATATATATATATATATATATATATACATTATATTTATATATATATATATATATATATATATATACATTATATATTTATATATATATATATATATATATATATATATATATATATATATATTGGTATAGATATATACAGATATACAGTATATAGGAATATCTCTTTAAAAATACATAGAACATATTCTGCTATGTGCAGAACATTGGAATGTGAAATATTTACAGTAAATATACACTATAACACTTTATTAAAAATGAATGTTGCATAAATATGATTTTACATGTTTTCATATACTTAAAGGGACAGTCTACACCTATATTAATGTTAGCCTATACCTTAGATTGTGTTCCGATTGTCATAACTCACCCCCTCTACCCCAATGAGTCTGCTTCAAAAACGGAGTTATTCGAAATCAAAAGTTTGATTTCAATCGTTACAAATGGCCGACCAGCTCCACCTATAAACTACATCACAGACTGTCTCCAATCAAACGCTCCAATCAAAAGTTGATCACTGATTAAAAATTGGTCTTGCGCTTTCGTTGTTTCGTGCATGCACACCAGCAGAGGAACAAAAATCCGGAACAAAAGCATATTTTCAATTTGCACACAACCATAGGTTTGGTTAATTGCCAGCTGCACAGACGGACTTCCGTTTACTCACTTCCGTAAAGGTGCTCATGCGTGTTTAGACGGTAATTACGTCAGTGGCTGCTACGTGCACGAGTATGAGCTACAAAGAGAAGACGAGTTCAAGGTAGGAGGAGAAGGGATTGGGCGGAGTTTGTCGGCCATTTGTAACGATTGAAATCAAACTTTTGATTTTGAATAACTCCATTTTTGAAGCAGACTCATTGGGATTGAAGGGGTGAGTTATGACAATCGGAACACAATCTAAGGTATGGGCTAATGTTAATATAGGTGTAGACTGTCCCTTTAACTGCAAAGGGTTCCAATGCACTTATATAAATGTCGCTATATGTGTACATATGTATTTATGTGTTTAAATGTGTGTATATGTCTGTAAATACAAATATACACATATAAATACATAAATACATTTGTACACATATATACACACATATATATATATATAAATATTTATATATATACATACATAACATCTTTAGATATGTATATACACACACATATATATATATATATATATATATATACATACACATCTTTAGAGATGTTTATTAGACAGTGTTATTATGAGTGTAAGTGTACTTTTTAATGTGTTTTTGGTGTGTTTTGTGCAATTTTGTAATTTTGTGAAACCCTCACGCAATCTAGCCCAAAATGTTTTCAATCACAAACTGAAAGTTGATAAGTAAAGAGTTCCAGAAAAAGGGGTTATATAATTGTAGTTTCGTTCATGCAGAAAATGTTTAACATTACTGTAACTCTTAATTTAGTTCTACTAGAGAGCAGAGATTAATTTTGGAATTTACACTAGACACATAAATCTAGACATTTCCCACATTTTAGACACTTCTGCCTCAGAATTTATATATAATATTTTAAGATTTATAGCTTATATCTCATAACACCTGACATTTGCTTCTGGAGACATCGAACGAGTCAGCATGAGCTTTGATAGATAATTATAAAAACAGAAGAAAAAATAATGGAGAATTCTTCAGAGACCTGAACAAAAACACTGGAAAGTAGAACTCATGTTCTCTATATGCTTTTCCATTAATTATCTTTTTTTGTACAGTTGGATGATTACTCCTTGTTTCATTATGGATCCAGGTATTCACAAACAAGTCTTTCCATTTAGATGTATTTATATTCTTTCTAATGCTTAGGAATGTTCTCCATTCTCCCTGGCATATTCTTGACACCGAAGAGCGAAACATCATGGCATGACCAAATAGTTATGATAATATGATGTATATCATTACATATATCTTTTTTATTAGTATACATGCTCTCAAAAAAATTTAATTTTACTACCTCTAGAACTGATGAGCAGAATTTACTACCTCTAGAACTGATGGGCAGAAGTAAGTTTTGTTGTAGAGAATTAAATTGTAATAGTAGTAATTGTCAATATCTTATGTGAAATACCAAGATTACAGACACATGTGTTGATATAATCAACTTTTTATTTATTTCATATATTACAAATCTTAAAAAAGAGAGAGGCAATAATGTACAAAGACAGAAAATTCCTGAGATTATGTGCCTAATTAATGTAAATTCAAAAAGTTCTGATCCATAGAAAATCACTAAGTAAACTCATTATGCTATGCCAATGAAAAATATAAGTTTGGGCTATTGTAAACTGCTCTGAGAACTGTTGTAAAAAGATTTTATTTGCAAAGGAATGTATACAACTAAATGAACTCTCAAAGAAATATCATATGGTCAATAGATACATATGAATGATTAATCTTCAACATGTAAGACATTTGCACTTTAAAAATATAAAAATTGTGGTTTGTCCTTTTTAGGTAATCACCTTGGAAGCTTCTGAAAAAGTATCAGAAAATGACCTGCCAATCACAAGAAGCACAGCAACATGGAATGAGGATTTCCTACCAGATGCTATACCTCTCATGAGCCCAGGAACACTATTTAGGAAATCTGTTAAACATCAACCAGGTGAGTGAATATGAAACAGCCATGTTTAAATACTATTGTACTTTTATTAGTAATTCATAAAGCTAAAGCTATGCAAGATGTAAAGGAATATTACTGGGAATATCATTCAAGGGACTTGTATGTTTTAAAGGGACATTATACACTCATTTTTTCTTTGCATAAATGTTTTGTAGATGATCTATTTATATAGCCCATAAAGTTTTTTTTTTTTTAAATAAATGTATAGTTTTGCTTAGTTTTAAATAACATTGCTCTGATTTTCAGACTCCTAACCAAGCCCCAAAGTTTTATGAGAATACCGTCAGCTACCTTCTCCAGCTTGCTCCTGTTTGAGTAAAGGGTCTTTTCATATGCAAAAGAAGGGGGAGGGGGGAGTGTCTTATTTGCCCTTGCAGTGGGTTTTCCAACTACCTTTTCAACAGAGCCAAACTGACAGCTTCTAAGTAAATTTTTATACTGGATTTTTATATCGGTATCTGTGCATCTTATTCTTTATAGTAGTGTCTACTACATGCAGTTATATGAAAATGAGTGTATACTGTCCCTTTAATGTCTTCTTAGCAATAAAATAATACAGTATTATAGACATTAGGATTGTATAGTTACAGTGAATAACAGTTATCTATATTGTTGTCAGTCCTACTCTAGAATTGCACAAGAACCTGCAAAATTACTAGTTTAATTTGTAACTAATTACTAAAAAAAAATCATTAATTTAATGCAAATTCCCCTGCCTGTCTCACGCCTTGTTCATACCTGGGAATTTTGAGGTTCTAACCCAGAGATTCAGGGTTCTGAAAGATTCGGACAACCTGATTTATTTATTGATATATATATATATATAAAATTATATATATATAAATATACAGTATATAGACAGTCCCAAGAAAAAAGCACTCTCGGGTCTTGCATATATAAAATTTAACGTTTAATTAATAAGTTTAAAAAGCTTCATAATGTTTTGGTGCCATTACGGCACCTTTGTCAAATGCAGAAAAGATTCACCAATAGAACCTTAAACCATAAAACAATCACATTGATACTACGTTTTATATGTGTATAGCACATGGTACCCTGACTGCATGCACTTATGGCATGCACACCAATTCTGTCCCCTAATGAAGGTTGACATCAGCACATGACTCGCTATGATGCTTTGCAAGGGGCGTGTTACAAAATGTCACCAATCCCATGCTTGTAATCTTGAACTTGATAAACATATGTTCAGATAATGACTATTAATGTCTACTATACACATAACACCCATTGTGTAAAATACAAGCATTGTTTATAAGTGTAGTGACGGATACACCCGGCTACCCTGACTGGGTAGCTCCGCCAAAAGGGGTCCTGCTTCCTCCCTGCCGACTGCAGCTATGTAGCTGGCAAGTGACCACAGCATGTAGCCACCCCTGATGCCTGACAGCACCAGTACTCAGGGTCCCACCCTGTGGCAGACTCCAGCTACCCAGGCTGGATAGCTCTGCCTGAGGATCCTTTCTCTGCCTGGAACAGGCTGCTATGTAGCCCAGGAAAGTGATATTAGCTGAAACCAACCCAAATAACTAGACACACTAGCATTCATGTTAGACAGGAACTGATTTTATTGAAAACACACACTCCTTTTATACAGTCAGCTAATCTTGATAAGACCCCGGACAATCCCACTATTTTCCCACCATTCCCGCCCCTCCAGACAGCCCGGCACCTCCATAGGAGCCACAGTCTCACATAATCCCAATATTTAGGGGTGGCGGTTTTGGGTGATCCCGGTGGAGCGGGTCCCCAGATGCCACAGTCCAAAAATCAGCATGATTCGTTACTGGGGACCGGAGTTACAGTCCGTTGAAGTTATGGGGTAAGGGGTGTCCAAAACCCCCAATTCCCAAAGGAGCTCCCCTCTGAAAATTGCCACAGCTCTTGTCCTCCATAGGGGCTAACAATCCCCAAAAGAGCGGAGCTCTGGGGTAAAGGGCTACTGGAGCGACCAGGGGTAAAGTTAGCGGGTGTTCTGCTGTCCTGTGGCCGACCGTGAGTTCCAGGAGCTTGGCCAGCCTGAGAGGGGTTAGACGGGTATCTGGTGTGAGGCGGCCGACAGGGAGTTCCAGGAGCCCGGCCAGCCTAGGAGGGTTTTCCTGGTCATAAACTAACTCTTCTCTGAACACAAAAACAAGCCAACACAGAGCAAACAAACAGTCTCCGGAGATGGTGGTTGCTCTAAGGAGCCCAAAAACCACTGAGAAACAACAGGGGTGAGGTTGTAGGGGGGTGGGGGGTAGCCTTAGCCATCTGATATCCGTGACAAGTGTATTCTCTGCTTGCTAAAGATTAAGAGGTAAACTACTATTGTAATGTGTTTCAGAAACTAATTCATAACTAATTTGCATATCACATGGCATTATAGAAAGTTTTGTCACAGGAAACTCTGTTGTGTGTTTTGATAGGCTGATGTTTTTTTTGTTTTGTTTTTTAATGGGGAAATTTAGATGCAGCAAGCCATAATAAAAAGGATATGTAAACTATCAAACAAAAACTTCTCTATAACTAAAAAGATAATTATAGACAGTAGGACAGTTATGTAGGTAACTGGTGCTGGTGATTTTACTCACAGCTAAATTTGTCAAATATTTTGCTTATTACTTTATGTCAAATGCCAATTTATATAGATAAATATATTTTGTGTTCACTTAAATAGGTTCCAAGGGAGATGCAGAAGAAAAAAGGACAAGAGGCAAGTATCAGAAGTTAAACAGGCAAATATTATCTGGCTGGTAGCCTCAATGTAACATTTTAGGAAACATTGCAGTATAATCACAGTAAAATTACTGTTTTGTGCATAGAGAGGCTAATTGTGGTGCCTTTTAATTAGTTACAAGATAAATATTCACCAACCAGTGTCTGCTTATGCTCCAAACAGTGACGACTCGAGAAACCTTATTAAAGGGGGGGGCACTTCTGGGTGGATTGCAGGTGTTCCACAGGTGAGACAGAGTGTTCCATGGGCAAGGTCAGGTCAGGGAGAGATGGACTCTCAGGTGT
Organism: Bombina bombina; assembly: GCF_027579735.1. Classification (NCBI taxonomy): domain Eukaryota; kingdom Metazoa; phylum Chordata; class Amphibia; order Anura; family Bombinatoridae; genus Bombina; species Bombina bombina. The sequence continues at coordinate 252,898,199 of NC_069501.1, read as the reverse complement.
TCTTGAGGACAGAGTCAGGTGGTTTGGGGTGTGCTTAGGCAGTTGTAGGACATAGCCTGCATACAAGGACAAGTGCATGGAGTAATACTTTTTGCTTTTTTGCCCTTCTCCTTAGCCCAATAGGTTTGCAAAATAGCAGATTGGGCGTGCTCCCTCTAGAATCGCCGCTAGGTCCAACATCATCACTGTGTGTTTGCAAAAGATGCCAGTTTTGGAGTAAAAATAGTACAAAAGCAATTACATGTATAATGATAAGTTTCTAGAACATTATGCTCTCATGTGAAGATAATTATGTGATTTCAAGAAATGCATAGACAAATATTATAATAGTATTAATACATTTATACACTATAGATCAATGAGGGTTCACCATTTTCCCTAATTGGTGATTACATTCTAAAACAGAAAGAGTGATTGATTCACGGAATAAACTTCCTCAAGATGTGGTAATGACAAACACTGTGTCGGACTTAAGAATGCCTGGGATAAGCATAAAGCTATCCTATAATGGGCCTATGGTTTTATGTTTCTAACATTTTATCTCAGGCAATATGAATAACAATACTTACTGTGTGCACATCCCTGTAGATGAAAGTAAAACAATGTATTAAGAATTTTTTTTTTATGTGGAACCAAAACAACATACAGTATATCAACTTTAAATGTTACATCTCAGAGGCCAAATTTTTTTTCAAAATAAATTTGACCAGTAGCCATGTCTAAACAATTTCTATAAAACACCATTTTAGACTTTTTTAATCTTTATCTTCAAAACTCCTGAACATATTTGCTAGAATTATTATGGCCAATAACTGTTTAAACAACTGTCGGTTTTTCAATCAAGAATATAAAGTTTTTTTTTATGAAAAAAAAAAGAGTCTACGATAAATCTTTAACAATACACGATTGTGGTGCTATAATATATAATCATGCATTAGCCATCATCACATAAAAGGGTTCTACAGCATGTAGCAATTACAAATACTTAATTCTTATTTTAATTATTATGGGCCAGATTACAAGTGGAGCGCTAAATATCGCTTTTGTAAAAGCAATATTTGCGCTCCACTGAGTAATACCAGCGTACGCTAATGTCATGCAGCAATGGCAGCAAAGTGTAAATATATATGTATATGATTATATACATATATATTTATGTGTTAATATGTGCGTATACACATATTAACACATAAATATATATGTATATAAGCATACAGTGAGGGGAAAAAATTATTTAATCCCCTGCTGATTTTGTACGTTTGTCCACTGACTAAGAATTGATCAGTCTATAATTTTAATGGTAGATTTATTTGAACAGTGAGAGTCAGAATACCAACAAAAAAATCCAGAAAAAGGCATTTCAAAAAAGTTAAAATTGATTTGCATTTTAATGAGTGAAATAAGTATTTAATCCCCTATCAATCAGCAAGATTTCTGGCTCCCATGTGTCTTTTATACAGGTAACGAGCTGAGATTAGGAGCACTCTCTTAAAGGGAGTGCTCCTAATCTCAGTTTTTACCTGAGCTGTCCAAGGTTGTCAGGGACAAGATTGTAGACCTACACAAGGCTGGGCTACAAGAGCATCACCAAGCAGCTTGGTGAGAAGGTGACAACAGTTGGTGCGATTATTCACAAATGGAAGAAACGCAAAATAACCGTCAATCTCCCTTAGTCTGGGGCTCCATGCAAGATCTCATCTCGTGGAATTTCAATGATCATGGGAACAGTGAGGAATCAGCCCAGAACTACACGGGAGGATCGTGTCAATGATCTCAAGGCAGCTGGGACCATAGTCACCAAGAAAACAATTGGTAACACACTACACCGTGAAGGACTGAAATCCTGCAGTGCCCGCAAGGTCCCCCTGCTCAATAAAGCACATGTACAGGCCCGTCTGAAGTTTGCCAATGAACATCTGAATGATTCAGAGGAGAACTGGGTGAAAGTGTAGTGGTCAGATGAGACCAAAATCGAGCTCTTTGGCATTAACTCAACTCGCTGTGTTTGGAGGAGGAGGAATGCTGACTATGACCCCAAGAATACTATCCCCACCGTCAAACATGGATGTGGAAACATTATGCTTTGGGGTTGTTTTTCTGCTAAAGGGGACATGACAACTTCACCGCATCAAAGGGATGATGGACGGGGCCATGTACCGTCAAATCTTGGGTGACAACCTCCTTCCCTCAGCCAGGGTATTGAAAATGGGTTGTGGATGGGTATTCCAGCATGACAATGACCCAAAACACACTGCCAAGGCAACCAAGGAGTGGCTCAAGAAAAAGCACATTAAGGTTCTGGAGTGGCCCAGCCAGTCTCCAGACCATAATCCCATAGAAAATCTGTGGATGGAGCTGAAGGTTCGAGTTGACAAACATCAGCCTGAAAACCTTAATGACTTGGAGAGGACCTGCAAAAAGGAGTGGGAAAAAATCCCTCCTGAGATGTGTGCAAACCTTGTGGCCAACTACAAGAATTGTCTGACCTCTGTGATTGCCAACAAGGGTTCTGCCACCAAGTACTAAGTCAAATACTTATTTCACTCATTAAAATGCAAATCAATTTATAACATTTTTTAAATGCGTTTTTCAGGATTTTTTGTTGTATTCTGTCTCTTACTGTTCAAATAAACCTACCATTAAAATTATAGACTGATCATTTTTTTGTCAGTGGGCAAACATACAAAATCAACAGGGGATCAAATAATTTTCCCCCTCACTGCATACATATATATTTACTGGAAACATACAGTTCCCATAGATCGCAATGTAAAGGTAATTTTCAGTGCCGTTTTTTTTTCTAACACCTCACATCTGACAACTTTAGCCCCCCAAAACTTTTTTTAAATGCTACATTATTTGAAAAAAAAACAAAAAAAAAAAAAACTAGCACTTAAAGTGAATGTAAATTTTGATGCTTAAGTGCCCGTTTTTTAAAAAATTCGATTAAACACAGGGGCACTTTAATTCATCAAAATTTACATTTCACTCCTGTTGTGAAAAAAACTTACGCCTAGATTTAGAGTTGGGCGGTAGCCGTGAAAACCAGCGTTAGAGGCTCCTAACGCTGGTTTTTACCGCCCTCTGGTATTTGGAGTCAGTGATTAAAGGGTCTAACGCTCACTTTCCAGCCGCGACTTTTCCATACCGCAGATCCCCTTACGTCAATTGCGTATCCTATCTTTTCAATGGGATCTTTCTAACGCCGGTATTTAGAGTCGTGGCTGAAGTGAGTGTTAGAAATCTAACGACCAAACTCCAGCCGCAGAAAAAAGTCAGTAGTTAAGAGCTTTCTGGGCTAACGCCGGTTTATAAAGCTCTTAACTACTGTGCTCTAAAGTACACTAACACCCATAAACTACCTATGAACCCCTAAACCGAGGTCCCCCCACATCGCCGCCACTCTATTAAATTTTTTAACCCCTAATCTGCCGCTCCATACACCGCCGCCATCTACGTTATCCCTATGAACCCCTAATCTGCTGCCCCTAACACCGCCGACCCCTATATTATATTTATTAACCCCTAATCTGCCGCCCCCGCTATCGCTGACCCCTGCATATTATTATTAACCCCTAATCTGCCGACCGCACATCGCCGCCAGCTACGTTATCCCTATGAACCCCTAATCTGCTGCCCCTAACACCGCCGACCCCTATATTATATTTATTAACCCCTAATCTGCCCCCCTCAACGTCGCCTCCACCTGCCTACACTTATTAACCCCTAATCTGCCGAGTGGATCGCACCGCTACTATAATAAAGTTATTAACCCCTAATCCGCCTCACTCCCGCCTCAATAACCCTATAATAAATAGTATTAACCCCTAATCTGCCCTCCCTAACATCGCCGACACCTAACTTCAAGTATTAACACCTAATCTGCCGATCGGAGCTCACCGCTACTCTAATAAATTTTTTAACCCCTAAAGCTAATTCTAACCCTAACCCTAACACCCCCCTAAATTAAATATAATTTTATTCTAACGAAATAAATTAAATCTTATTAAATAAATTATTCCTATTTAAAGCTAAATACTTACCTGTAAAATAAACCCTAATATAGCTACAATATAAATTATAATTACATTGTAGCTATTTTAGGATTAATATTTATTTTACAGGCAACTTTGTATTTATTTTAACCAGGTACAATAGCTATTTAATAGTTACCTTGTTAAAATAATAACAAAATTACCTGTAAAATAAATCCTAACCTAAGTTACAATTAAACCTAACACTACACTATCAATAAATAAATTAAATAAAATACCTACAATTATCTACAATTAAACCTAACACTACACTATCAATAAATAAATTAAATACAATTCCTACAAATAAATACAATTAAATAAACTAACTAAAGTACAAAAAATAAAAAAGAACTAAGTTACAAAAAATAAAAAAATATTTACAAACATTAGAAAAATATTACAACAATTTTAAACTAATAACACCTACTCTAAGCCCCCTAATAAAATAACAAAGACCCCCAGAATAAAAAAATGCCCTACCCTATTCTAAATTAAAGAAGTTCAAAGCTCTTTTACCTGATCGGAACAGCCAATAGAATGCAAGCTCAATCTGATTGGCTGATCGGATCAGCCAATCGGATTGAACTTGAATCTGATTGGCTGATTCCATCAGCCAATCAGAATTTTCCTACCTTAATCCCGATTGGCTGATAGAATCCTATCAGCCAATCGGAATTCGACGGACGCCATCTTGGATTACGTCATTTAAAGGAACCGTCATTCGGCGAGTAGGCGTCGGTAGAAGAGGATGTTCCGCGTCGGCTGGGAAGAAGATGGCTCCGCTCCGCTCCGGAAGAAAGAAGATTGAAGATGCGGCTTGACAGAAGACTTCATCCCGATGATGGACTTCCGACTTCAGCCCGATGATGGATTTCTTCAGCCGCCGCTTGGATCCAGACTTCAGCCCGAGGATGGACGTCACTCTTCAGCCCCCCGCTTGGGCTTGGATCAAGACTCTGGACCGATCGGTGAACCTGGCATGGTGAAGACAAGGTAGGAAGATCTGCAGGGGCTTAGTGTTAGGTTTATTTAAGGGGGGTTTGGGTTAGATTAGGGGTATGTGGGTGGTGGGTTGTAATGTTGGGGGGGGTATTGTATGTTTTTTTTACAGGCAAAAGAGCTGAATTCTTTGGGGCATGCCCCGCAAAGGGCCCTGTTCAGGGCTGGTAAGGTAAAAGAGCTTTGAACTTTTTTAATTTAGAATAGGGTAGGGCATTTTTTTATTTTGGGGGTCTTTGTTATTTTATTAGGGGGCTTAGAGTAGGTGTAATTAGTTTAAAATTGTTTTAATATTTTTCTAATGTTTGTAAATATTTTTTATTTTTTGTAACTTAGTTCTTTTTTATTTTTTGTACTTTAGTTAGTTTATTTAATTGTATTTATTTGTAGGAATTGTATTTAATTTATTTATTGATAGTGTACATCTATTAAATTGATATTGCTATAAGCATTGTAATTTAATATTCTCGAAGACCCAACATCTAGCCATGCAGAGTATCATGCTATATAAGAAACCATTTCTGTTGGATATATGTGTGCCCTTTTTATTATTATTATTATTATTACTATTATTATTATTATTTATCAAGCTCCAACATTGCAATGATGATAATGTACTGTATATCGGGACTAATCTCTTACAAACTGATAATTAACTTCTGCATGTTAATTCATACAGGATTACCAGGGATTCCTGGGCCACCAGGGTCAAATGGGCTTGTTGGTTTACCAGGATCTAAGGGAGAACGGGGACAAATAGGAGCAATTGGACCTATAGGGCCACCAGGTAAGCCTGTACAGACCTTTCTTGCTGAATCCAAATGGTCTCTCAAGTATGCACATGTTCTTTCCCTATATATTAGTAGTTTTATTAAATATGGCTACACATTAACTACACATTATATGGCAAAATGTCAAATTTGATTGTGCCCATTCCATTATGATGTTCTGCATGTCTTTACTAGAGAAAGCACATCAACGTAAAGCAATCTTAGGTACAGTTACTTTTATTTATTAAAAACCAGGATGGAAGGTTGAGGTTAGGACCTGAGTACTTAAAGGGCCATGTCAAAGCTCTTAGCCAATAGTTGTAACCAATTCTTTTTATATTTTAAGTATTTGCTAATGTTTGAATGGGAGGGAGTGCTAGTTACTATTTTGTTTGTTTATGTGTGGTAATTCCATAGCTGAGATTGCACTCAGTCTGCTTTGGGGTTAGCTGCCTGTGTCAGTGGATGTGTACCCAGACCACTCTGAGCGTGTTGTTCATTATCATTGTTTTTATGCATTTTCTAGGAAAGCTGCAACAAGTTAGAGCACCTGTACGTACAATTAGCCTAATTAAAAACCAAGACAAAGAGAAAAAATCCCAGATGGGGATCTCTAAGAGGTGTGCTCCATGTGTTGTTTGAATAAAATGTTAGTGTTACCAAAAATCCCTTTTCCTCAGGAGGCAAATGGAGATCCAGCTGTGTGAATCTTAGCAAATGTTCGATGTTCAATGTTGTTAGTAAGACTGAAGGCCGCTCCCTTTGAACCCGGTGTTGGGTAAAAAATCTAAAAGGATAAAGCAGAAAGAGGGCACCTCATATGTCCCATATGGATCTCTGTGTGTGTGTGGTAAAAAAGGCTTACCAGATTCCAATGCACCGTAATATGACCAGTGCTAACAGGTGAGCTAGCACTTTGACTGTCGCTAGTACACTGCTCCATTAGGCAAATGGATATCAGCCAAGATACAATCCCAGGAGAACTGGGATCAAAGGAATGATGCAAGCAAACGGACAACTTCCAAAGGATTCAAAGGTAAAAAAACACGTTATTTCCAAGCAACGCGTTTCTCGACCACAACTGGTCATTTCTTCAGGCAGGTAAAAAGTGTATCCGCTTTTTACCTGCCTGAAAAAATGACCAGTTGCAGTCGAGAAACGCTTTGCTTGGAAATAAAGTGTTTTTTTACCTTTGAATCATTTGGAAGTTGTCCATTTGCTTGCATCATTCCTTTGATCCCAGTTCTCCTGGGATTGTATCTTGGCTGATATCCATTTGCCGAACAGAGCAGTGTACTAGCCACTGTCAAAGTGCTAGCTCGCCTGTTAGCACCGGTCATAGTATGGTGCATTGGAATCTGGTAGGCCTTTTTTACCACAAACACACACACAGAGATCCATATGGGACATATTACACTATGAGGCACCCTCTTTCTGCTTTATCCTTTTAATTAAAAACCAGTATGGAAAGCTGGGGTAACAGCTCAAACACTGGAAGAGCATTCAGACTTGTCATCCCTTAGCCAATAGCTGTAATTAATGCTCATTTGTATGGTTTTAGTATTTGCTTCTTCTTATGTTATTAAAGGGACTGGGGGTACCAGTATATTTCTGCTGTTTTTTTGGGCGGAGAAAATATTTTTACCCTTGCAGCTATTTAACAGTATTATCATATTATTTTATTTTTATGTTGAAGTAAATTTGGCAATAATAAAGTCATTACTGCATTTCAATTACCTAAATATTCTCAAAGGTCTGACTATGTTTGTACTTTTGAATTCATGAAATAATTTGACTTTTTATTTTTCAGGACCAGTGGGGCCACAAGGGCCAAGAGGGTCTCCAGGAGAAAATGGCACTCCAGGACCACCTGGCCCACCCGGCCCTCCAGGCAAACCAGGAATCCCCCTTTCTTTTCCAGAGGGAGTTTTGTACTCATTGCAACCTAATGTAGAGAGGGAAAGTAAGTAGACATAAACTATTATATAATCATAATGATGTTGTTTGGCTGAAAGGGACAGTATACTGTTAAATTGTTTTTCCTATAATGTATTTCCAATGACTTGTTATACCAGCTGTAGAGTATAAAATGTATGAAAAAAAAATGCATTTTCAGGTTTATTTGTGTATATGAAGTAGCTGGTTTTGTGCTTTGAACCCACAACCTATTACAATGGGTTGAGCTTGCAGGTAAAATCAGATATCCTTATGTTATCACTTTGTGTATACACACAGGCTTCTTATCTTATATTTGTCTGTAAACAAAAGCTCAGTATTTAAAGCCTGATGATCAAAAACTCGCCGGCATGGAGAAAAATCCCACCAAATCATTGGGGACTTTTTTAAGCATTATTTTGCCATGTAGGTGTCTCACCTTCACATACAGAAGTCTGCATAGAGAGATAAAGAACTCTAAAGAAAAAAAATTGCTTTTTAAAAAGTCTTTGAGGGACCTCACAGTACTGGCGAGACGTTTTAGATCATCTCACCAGAGCAGAGAGGTTTAGATCATCTCGCCAGAGCAGAGAGGTTTAGATCATGTTTCTAGAGCAGAGAGGTTTAGATCATCAGGCCCTTAGAGAGAACCAATAGAGAATTATAATTTTATTAGTTATCTCTTCTACACCCCACTGGGAGTGTAATTTATTCTGCTGGCTTTCTTTCCATCGCCTGTCAATAGTCTGGACTTAAGTATAGAAACTTTCTTCCCACTAGGGATACATAAAAATGACCTGAAATCAACAGGTCCATAACTAAGTATCTCTGGAACAATAAAAACTCCTAAAATTGCATTAAAAAAGTTATATCTAGATAGGAAACACAGTGGATGGGTACTCTCAAATATAGAGGCATACAAATAAAACCCCACTATGCGTTATTAGAGCTAAAATCAGAATTAGTTAAACCATATACATTACAATTACTATTACATTTTGAATATCACAAACTCCAAAAGCAGGTTAAGGATATTTTTGTTCTTAAAGATATGTTTATAACGTGGCAACAGATATGTAAAAAATGTGGTATTAATTTAAAGGTCTCCCCATACCTACCCATATTGGGCAACCCAGAATTTGAAGCTAGACTACATGCTTATCCTTTCACAATCTGGGGAGATAAAGGGTTGGAATATATGCATCAATTAATAGACACCGAAGAGCAAAAAATTAAAACATTCCAGCAAATCAAAGATGAATTCCAAATCTCTAACCTTAAAGGGACAGTAAACCTAGCTTTTTTCTATAAATATTTCTAAATGCCACATGTAAATATAACGATCTAGCTGTATATCACCTTTGCAAACATTGTAGATCATTATTAAAAGCTTAACGAAACTCACTTTCATGTTCTGAACTCTGGCCGACCAATGCCGTTAATGTTTTTTTTTTTTTAAAGCTGCATCTTACTAACCTATCCCCTATGAATCGACCGTGCAGCTCCTTGAGTGTCAAGGACGCACGTTCCTTGATTGACAGGGCTTTTGGAGACATACTGGGCATGCGCAATATCGAGCTCCACAGGAACTCTAGCATTATGCTCTAGTGCAGGTATTGCGCATGTGCAGTTTGAATTTACGGCGAGAATAACTTGCCTTGAAATAGACTGTGAATGCGCATAAATGGGAGTTACTAGGGGCGTGATTAGCTCTTCCCATGGGACAGACTGTGAGCCTAGATTACACTCTCACTGCAGGATCGGCACGATGGGCGGCAAGATTGCATTTATATAACGAACGTTTTGGGTAATTTGATATTTATATATATACCTTTATTTTTACAAATGTGATTAAAATTATGTTTATCTGTTTGTGCTCATAAGATTTCAGTGAGTTGTAATACACCTTCATTTACTGACACTTTAATCACTTTGCATTCCTCCAGATCAGGCACTATTGTGTAAAACTAATCAAAGAAAAAACTAGACATGTGCAATTCGGTTCGGATCGATTCGGAAATTCTGGAAATTCTGCAAATTTGGAGATTCGGATCGATCCGAATTTCCAAATTAAAATACTGCCGAATTTACCGAATAAATCCGAATTAGTTCGGATTTATTCTGTAAATTCGGATGGCCATGGATTACACTAGTATTGTACAGTATATTAGGTTATATCAATCTAATATACAGTACATAATACTAGTCTAATACACAGCACACATACCGAAATTCCGAATTTCCGAATCCAGCCGAATGAATCCGAAACAAATTAATTCAAAGTTTTCCGAATTTGAATCGATCCGAAACGAAATTCGAAAAACTCTGATTCGATCCGAACCGAACGGAAACAAATTTTTCGATCATGCACATATCTAGAAAATACCATGGTATGGAAATAGGATAGCTTAGAAGGTATTTTTAATATTTATTTACTTGGTAGCTACACAATTGCTTATCTATATGCAAGCCTATCTTCTGAAGAAAAATTAAATAACTTGGTTCTTATTGCACAGAAGTGGATAAATTCAGTCCTAATAGAAACATCAGACACTATATTAAAAAAAGCATAACTAGAGTTGAGAAAGCAACTCCGTCTATGGATATTTAAAACTAATTTATCAAACATATGAAACACCTTATGCTTTAAATAAATGGTACACTGGAACAGATGCAAGGTGCGCAAAATGTGTTGTTTTTTTTTAGATACAAATCTAACTCACTGTATTTTAGATTGTCCAAAAATTAACCAAGTCAGGGCTAAATTACAACATTGGTTAGGGAAAAAAGGAAGAGGCTGAAATAATTTTTTCTAAGGAATATAATACTGTATTTGTTTGTAATGGGGTCTAAAACAAGATTAGTTAATCTAACTATAATAATGGGGCGTCATATAATATTCAAAGTTTGAAAAGATGTTAAAGCACTGAAAATGACTCTACTCAATAATTTATTGAAGCAACAGTTGATATTATAACAATATAATTTACATGGTCTTGGGGGAAAATCCATAGCAAGATTCCTGTTAAAATGGGAGTTTTTTATTCACTTCCTACCTCAATAAAAAAAAAAAAATACTATAACCACTTAGATTTTTTAAATACTTAGAGCAATGGGCAATTAAATTCTAAATGGACCTTAAACCTAAGCTGTGGTCAGTAGAAGACAGACAGGGGTGAGAGGCAGGAGGGGGAGTGTTGTTGTTTTATACAATTATTTTTTTTTTTATTGTTTGTGTGATGAATACTCAGGTACATGTACTTATTTGCAGCAATTTGACAAGTCAAGATATTTTTGATACTGTCTAAATGTTTTTTTGTTTTTTATGATCAATACATTAATCTTTTTTATATGCAGCATGGTGTTATTTTATGATTTACAGTCTCAAATAATCTATTCAAACAAATTGCTGTTAAGTGATGTTTTGTTTTGACAGGATATCTTTAAGAATGTTTTAGTCTTCTTTCAGAGAACAATATCTGTGGCATTAATTTCTTTGTTATAACTTATGATGTTTTTTTTTTTTGTTTTTTTTTTTTATTTTAATACCAATTCATAGTACAGAAAAAAAGAAAAGAGCAAGGACATAGGTACAAAAAAACAAACAAGATACCAAACTTAGCTAACTTATGTAATAAATGACCTTACAATATTTCTATTATCATCCAACATCTATAGGAACGATCTTTGCCTTATCAAGCCAGCTATCAGTTTACCAATGACTAATTACTTCTTAGTACATGAATTGGGAGTTTTCAAAACCTATTTATAATAAACCAAAACAAAACGTGACACATAACAAAAACGAAACAAGACAAGACAAAACAAGACAAGACAAAACAAGACAACACAAAACAGGACAAGACAAAACAAGACAAGACAAAACAAGACAAAACAAGACAAAACAAGACAGAACAAGACAAAAAAAGACAAAACAAGACAAAACAAGAAAAAATAAAAAAAAATAAAAAAAATTTAATCCAGACCCAGAACATCCCCGTAATGTGTCACTCAGGGGGTAAAAAAAAAGACTAAACTATCATCAGACTCCCTTAACCAAACCTATCTATATAAGAATAGGTTTCTTAGCCAACGTACGTTATTCCTGGGAATGTAAAGCCTGCTTTATGCAAGGGTTTCAAAATATCTGCTTGCATCACTGCTGGTTGCACTTTAATAATCTCTGCCCATTTTATAAAGAAATCTCTAACTTGACTTTCATTCTTTATCTCTAGATTCAATTGCTCTGTAATTAACTGAACAATCATTTTTTTGTGTGAAATCCGCTAAACTCGGATACTTTTTAGATTTCCAATGTCGGAAAATTAGATTTCTTGCAATTTGTATTGCTGTTATTATTAGGGCATACTCTTCTTTTATAGGCCTATTATCCAGGATAAAAAAGAAGATGCTTAGGGCCGTAAGAATTACCCTTTGGCTAAGAAACCTATTCAGCCAAAACGCTATTTTCTTCCAAAATTGATGTATCCTTGGGCAATACCACAAACAATGTACAATATCTGCCCAAGGAGCATGACAATGAAAACACATCCCTTTAGAATTCGTATCCCATTTAGCTAAGCGTATGGGTGTAATATATGAAAAGTTTACCAGATAACTATGGGATTCTTTCCAGGCTGTATATTTATAACCCACCTTTGCTATGCTGCCTTTAATATCTTGGACTGATACGTCCGGGAATATTTTTTGCCATTTTAAACTAAGAGTTTCTATGTGCATATCCCCCCAGTTTTTCAAAATCATCTTGTACCAAATTGCAATTGAATGAAAGCCTGCCCGAAATAGCTGTAACCCAGTTTCTATTATCCCTAGATGCCCATTATAATTATTATGATGTTACTATTGACTTAATGTATACAAAATACTGATGCACGTTAATTTATTTGATGCTTTATTATGTACCTGTGAATGTACAATAAAATCAAATTAAAGGGGATTTTTTTTGGGGGGGGAGGGTAATCTGTCCCTTTATTAAGTCAGAACTGTGATTATCCTCGTTTGTGAAACAGGACTGTTAAAGGGACATAATACTCATATGCTAAATCACTTGAAACTGATGCAGTATAACTGTAAAAAGCTGACAGGAAAATATCACCTGAGCATCTCTATGTAAAAAAGGAAGATATTTTACCTCACAATTTCCTCAGCTCAGCAGAGTAAGTTCTGTGTAAAAAGTTATACTCAGCTGCTTCCAGCTGCAGGTAAACAAATTTAAAAAAATGAAGAAATGAACAGCAGCCAATCAGCATCAGCAGTGCTGAGGTCATGAACTCTTACTGTGATCTCATGAGATTTGACTTAACTCTCATGAGATTTCATAGTAAGCTTCCTTTATCTGATTGGTGAAATAATATGAGAGTGCACGATGCTAGTCCCTTCAGATGTCCCAGGACAAACACGCTAAAATGCTGCTTAGAAATCCTTTACAATGGGAGGTGGCTACTGAGGAACTTTTGAGGTAAAATATCTTTCTTTTTTACATAGAGATGTTCAGGTGATATTTTCTAATCAGCTTTTTACAGCTATGCTGCATCACTTTCAAGTGTTTAAACATTTGGGTATTATGGCCCTTTAAGTTGTAAAGAGACACAAAAGGTCTCTACATAAAAACATCTCAGAATGAGCAGATATTAGTTAATTTAATTATGAACTGATTACCTAATCTATTATTAATAGAATATTAAAAACAAAAGGTAATCCTCATTAAATATTTAATTAAGGAAGCTAAATCAGAATTGCATTGTACACTCATTATTTAGTTTGCTTGCTTTTGCAATCTCTTCATCCTGCTTTTGAATAGTGAAATTTAACTGATAGTGATGTAGCGAATAGTTCGGCGGCAAATAGTTCCCGGCGAACATAGCATGTTCGTGTTAGCCGCGGACAGCGAACATATGCGATGTTCGATCCGCCCCCTAGTCCTCATCATTGAGTAAACTTTGACCCTGTACCTCACAGTCAGAAGACACATTCCAGCCAATCAGCAGCAGACACTCCCTCCCAGACCCTCCCACCTCCTGGACAGCATCCATTTTAGATTCATTCGGAAGCTGCATTCTTAGTGAGAGGAGGGACAGTGTAGCTGCTGCTGATTTAATAGGGAAATCGATAGCTAGGCTAGTGTATTCAGTGTCCACTGCAGTCCTGAAGGACTCATCTGATCTCTGCTGTAAGGACAGCACCCCAAAAAGCCCTTTTTAGGGCTAGAACATCAGTCTGCTTTTTTTTTTCCCTGTGTAATCTAATTGCAGTTGCCTGCCTGCCAGCGTGTGTCAGGCTCACAGTGTATACTGTGCCCACTTGCCCAGTGCCACCACTCATATCTGGTGTAACAGTAGTGTACATTTAAAAAAAAAGACTTTTTTGACTGTGAAATAATAGCAGACAGCTGCCAGTACCCAAGATGGCCGCCAATAAGGCAGATGGGGAGGGTTAGAGAGTTGTTTTGGGGGGGATCAGGGAGGTTGGGGGCTAAGGGGGATGCTACACCACAGCATATGTAAATATGCGGGGGAAAAAAATCAATTTTTTTTTAAAAACCTTTTATTTTAGTACTGGCAGACTTTCTGCCAGTACTTAAGATGGCGGGGACAATTGTGGGGTGGGGGAGGGAAGGGAGCTGTTTGGGAGGGATCAGGGGGTCTGATGTGTCAGGTGGGAGGCTGATCTCTACACTAAAGCTAAAATTAACCCTGCAAGCTCCCTACAAACTACCTAATTAACCCCTTCACTGCAAGCCATAATACACTTGTGATGCGCAGCAGCATTTAGCGGCCTTCTAATTACCAGAAAGCAACACCAAAGTCATATATGTCTGCTATTTCTGAACAAAGGGGATCCCAGAGAAGCATTTACAGCCATTTGTGCCATAATTGCACAAGCTGTTTGTAAATAATTTCAGTGAGAAACCTAAAATTGCGAAAAAATTTAAGTTTTTTTTAAATTTGATCGCATTTGGCGGTGAAATGGTGGCATTAAATATACCAAAATGGGCCTAGATCAATACTTTGGGTTGTCTACTACACTACACTTAAGCTAAAATTAACTCTACAAGCTGCCTACATGCTCCCTAATTAACCCCTTCACTGCTGGGCATAAAACACATGTGGTGCGCAGTTGCATTTAGCAGCCTTCTAATTACCAAAAAGCAACGCCAAAGCCATATAAGTCTGCTATTTCTGAACAAAGGGGATCCCAGAGAAGCATTTAAAACCATTTATGCCATAATTGCATAAGTTGTTTGTAAATAATTTCTGTGAGAAACCTAAAGTTTGTGAAAAAGTGAACAATTTTTTTTTATTTGATCGCATTTGGCGGTGAAATGGTGGCATTAAATATACCAAAATGGGCCTAGATCAATACTTTGGGTTGTCTACTACACTACACTTAAGCTAAAATTAACTCTACAAGCTGCCTACATGCTCCCTAATTAACCCCTTCACTGCTGGGCATAAAACACGCGTGGTGCGCAGTGGCATTTAGCAGCCTTCTAATTACCAAAAAGCAATGCCAAAGCCAAGTCTGCTATAATGGCATGTCTGGCAGACAGTGTTGGGGCAAGGGTCCATCTGACCACTGATACCTGGTCTGCAAAGCATGGTCAGGGCAGGTATATCACCTACACTGAGCACTGTGAAGCGGGCGTAACCCTTACACTACCTGATCGATACAACATAATACCTGATGTTTTAAAGCACGTTATTCCAAACAATTTAGGAATGTTAGGTGATGTATGCCCTTTATGGCTTAAAAACAGACTCTGCATCAACTATGTAATTTTCCATGGGAGTTTTGCCATGGATCCCCCTCCGGCATGCCACAGTCCAGGTGTTAGTCCCCTTGAAACAACTTTTCCATCACTATTGTGGCCAGAAAGAGTCCCTGTGGGTTTTAAAATTTGCCTGCCTATTGAAGTCTATGCCGGTTTGCCCGGTTCGCAAACTTTTGCGGAAGTTCGCGTTCGCCATTCGCGAACCCAAACTTGTATGTTCGCGACATCACTATTAACTGACCCTACACAATGGTTACTTGCTTCACAAGCTTATTTACTTGTATCCCTAATTAGCCATGGCAAATAGCACCAGGAATATTTCAGCAGGGCTTTCAAGCAGTGCGTCCCTGAACTTCTCTTGATTTGCAAAATTGTGATTGACAGATAAAAAAAAGAAGAAAAATCAACACTCCCAGGATCTACCTGCTTCGTCAGATTCACAATAATCCTGAGTAACATCTAACATAAAGTGTACTCCCCCACATAACAATATGAAAATATATTCAATCTAGTGCACAAAAAAAGTACATCAAACAACAAACAGCTGCATTACTTTCGGATGCTTACGTAACTTATCATCAAAATACAAAGTATCACTTCCTGAATAAATCATGTCAACACTATAATATTGTTCAATAAACAATCTGTGTACATCACTACTGTGTGATAATGACACAAGCTGTATGTGGCAATGTAATAATAATAAAAATACAAAATAAACATAAATTCAAATAACTATTCACTGTAATACACAAATAATTCTTCTAGTTTATAACTCATCTATCACAACTAATATATGTTCATATACCAAGATTGTAGTACAGTGATACATTTTTTTTACCCAGGCTTTAGCAATGTAATGTTCCCATAAAAAGTAATATAACTCTGTATGTGTGAGAAGGTAGGTAGTTCTCACCTGGGGTTAAGCAACACAAGATCCCTTGGTACTGATTCCTCTCTCCATAACCCATCAAAGAACACATCCCGCTTCTTACCAAAACAGGCTCCTATATAGATTGTAGCTGATTAAAGGGACAGTGTACACCAATTTTTAATATAACTGCATGTAAAAGACACTACTATAAGAAGAATATGCATAGATACTGATCTAAAAATCCAGTATTAAATGTTTTAAAAAACGTATTTAGAAGTTCCCAGTTTTGCACTGAAGATGATGTTAGTATGGGACACCCACTGAAAGGGGATGTGGAAGCAAAAAGAGCAGACCCCCCCCCCACCCTTCCCCTGCATATGAAAAGACCCATTACACAACCTGGAGTCTGTAGTATACATCTAAAACTTTGGGGCTTGGTTAGGAGTCGGAAAATCAGCATAATGTTATTTAAAAATAAGCAACACTATACATTTTTTACAAAAACACTCCCAGATGGGCTATATAAATGGACCAGCTACAAAACAATTATGCAAAGAAACATCTAGTGTACAATGTCCCTTTACACATATCAGCAAATATAGCTCCACAGTATGAAGAATCAGATCTTATAAATCCCAGATCTTTTTACTGTGACAGGTGATAGATAGAACCCACAATCTTAATACAGCCTGCAACTAGCTCTAAACGGAGCTCGTTATCTGAGTCAGTGTTCCAGTAAGGATTAGTATAATGCTCTCCGTGAGCAATGTGTCAGCAAGTCCCCCAGTGTCTAACCCACTATCCTATATATCTTTAAAAGAAACACTTAAAAGTCCAGATTCATATTGATCCCTTGGTAAAAACAGTATACAATTAATAGATTCAAAGCACTTCTTTGCGTAAAAGTGTCTGTTCAAAGTCTCCACCCCTCCCCATTTTAGGGATATGATTTATAATGACAGTTTTAATTAAATAGAATTCATGATTCGCTTGTTGGAAATGTCTTGCGGCTGAGTTGCATGAATCCTGGGAGTGCCGGTGTTCCTTGTGAAAATATATATATATATATATGGGTCAATGGAGGCTATTTTATTGAAATGAGTTCAGAGTTTGCAATCCATAAAAAGATAGCATAAGGCCATATAATCCTAGAAATTAAAAAGAGAAACTAAATGTGCATAGAATGTTTTTGCCATGCATGTAATGTAATCCTCTGGTAATTTATGTTTTGTTACTCAAATCATCACTACATTCTCTACAGCTCAGAACACAACATTTAAAGAGAGGACAGATTTTAAAATCACACAGTAGAGGGAGTAATGATACAAGTTAGACAAGCTGCCTGAGCAAATAAAATAACAAGCAGTGCAATATTATTAATCAGCAGCTTAATATTAATAAATGTCAACCTGAACAAATGTCCCTTAACCTTTTATACTAATTGACATTTAAAAAAAATATAAATTCCACCCCTTCTTTTTTTAAAAAATATATTTTATTGTTGTTTGTTACAAGTAGCTTCACTTGAGTAAAAATTAAATAGCTTTTTGCGTATAAAATACAGTCCACTAGATACATAAAGACGACCTTATAGCTATGACAACTTTTTAATAATGCCACTTGGAAATGAGTTAATTAACTGAGCAGACATAATATATAATTATATATAGGGAGGACACACAAACTAAAGCTTAATTGAATACACAGTGGTGAGAGCCAGTATATATCCAAACCCCGAGAGAAACCTATGCAGACGTACGCATATCTGACCCTTCTTTCCAATGCTCATTTCATTATATTACAATTATCGCTTACCTGTAGGTGATCCAAAACACCTGGGTAAAGGTACTTTAGTGCCAGTTCAAGCTGAGAAAGAGCCCTCCTACATTTATTGATATAAATCTGGAGCCCAGCATGTTTGAACCCTGAATTATAGCTCTGTTAACACTAGTGGTTGCATATTCACATATCCTCACAACCTTATTTCTGGCCATATTGTGAAAATCTATTAGAGAAAAAAAGAAGAAAAATTAATTTAAGTATAATCTTAAAAACATTTTTAGCACATTTCAAAATATTAAAAACTATCAATGTGATCACAGGACAGTACTATTTAAACCTTATAGAAAAATCCCAAAAAGAAATAATATAAGCTATAAATATGAGTTCAAAATGTTAATTCTCCTGAGTTTGTTGATCTTATCTCCTTTACTGTGGCCACATAATAAATAAACATTTCTTGGAGGGCTTAGATGTTAAATATGCATGGTAAACCTATATAAAACAAGCTTTATTGTCCACGTAATCAAGTGTTCATAGTTTGCTTTCTCTGAGATATCTATATACTATACTTCCTCTACCAAAAAACTACTTTAAAATATTTGATATTTGTTAAAAAATAACTTAACTAAGACCTTTTATCTGAAAAACGCTAGAAACTGTTGAGCATAAAAAAAGAATAGTATACTCATGACTACATTTGGAATATTTTGTTGCAGTACAGCACTACTTTCTTATAGGTTTTCTGTCTTCTGCAAATAATAAACAACAATATGATAATTACAATATTTATTAATGAGAGGATAGTACAAAAATAACATAGATTCAAAATTTAATAAACTAGGAATAACTGGGATTTATGCTGCCACCCTTGTTTCTTTATTAATAACATAGGTTGAGTTATGTAAGCAAAATAAATAAGCAAATTATAAAGATGAAGGTTATTACAAAGGAAGGACTACCAGACTAAGGCCTAGATTACGAGTTTTGCGTTAGAAGTTGTGCGGTGCCAACGAGCAGTTTAAGCTCACTGCTCACTTACAGACAGCGCTGGTATTATGGTTTTTACAAACCCGGCGTTAAACACAAAAAAGTGAGCGAAGAGCAAAATTTTGCTCCACATCTCACCTCAATACCAGCGCTGCTTACGTTAGCGGTGAGCTGGCTGAACGCGCTCATGCATGATTTCCCTATAGGAATCAATGGGGGAGAGCCAGCTGAAAAAAACCTAACACCTGCAAAAAAGCAGCGTAAAGCTCCTAACGCAGCCCCATTGACTCATATGGGGAAATAAAAGTTATGTCTACACCTATCACCCTAACATGAACCCCCGAGTCTAAACACCCCTAAACTTACACTTATTAACCCCTAATCTGCTGTCCCCGACATCGCTGACACCTACATTATATTATTAACCCCTAATCTGCCGCTCCGGACACCGCCGCCACCTACATTATACTTATGAACCCCTAATCTGCTGCCCCCAACATCGCCGACACCTACATTATATTTATTAACCCCTAATCTGCCGCCCCCAATGTCGCGGCAACCTAACTACATTTATTAACCACTAATCTGCAGCCTCCAATGTCGCCACCATTATAATAAAGTTATTAACCCCTAAACCTAAGTCTAACCCTAACCCCCCCTAACTTAAATATAATTTAAATAAATCTAAATAAAATTACTACAATTAACTAAATAATTACTATTTAAAACTAAATACTTACCTATAAAATTAACCCTAAAATAGCTACAATATAACTAATAGTTACATTGTAGCTATCTTAGGGTTTATTTTTATTTTACAGGCAACTTTGTATTTATTTTAACTAGGTAGAATAGTTATTAAATAGTTATTAACTATTTAAAAACTACCTAGTTAAAATAAAGACAAATTTACCTGTAAAACAAAACCTAACCTAAGTTACAATTACACCTAACACTACACTACAATTAAATTAATTACCTAAATTAAATACAATTAATTACAATTAAATAAAATTATCTAAAGTACAAAAAACCCCACTAAATTACAGAAAATAATAAACAAATTACAAGATTTTTAAACTAATTACACCTAATCTAATCCCCCTAACAAAATAAAAAAGCCCCCCCAAAATAAAAAAAGCCCTACCCTATACATTTATTATAGTGGCGGCGATGTCCGGTTTGGCAGATTAGGGGTTAAAATATTTATTTTAGTGTTTGCGATGTGGGAGGACCTCGGTTTAGGGGTTAATAGGTAGTTTATGGGTGTTAGTGTACTTTTTAGCACTTTAGTTAAGAGTTTTATACTACGGCGTTGTAGTGTAAAACTCTTAACTACTGACTTTTAAATGGGGTACCAGTCTTGACAGGAGAGGGTCTACCGCTCACTTTTGGTCAGACTCGTAATACCGGCGCTATGCAAGTCCCATTGAAAATATAGGATACGCAATTGACGTAAGTGGATTTGCGGTATTTCCGAGTCTGGCCAAAAAAGTGAGCGGTACACCTGTACCTGCAAGACTTGCAATACCAGCGGGCGTTAAAAAGCAGCATTGGGACCAGCCAACGCTGCTTTTTAAGCCTAACGCACAACTCGTAATCTAGCCATAAGTAAAGCAAATATTGGAAGAACAGTTTTAATCTTGAAAGCAAACAATATAATACAATTTTATATTTTGGTGTATAACTCAGAAAGAGTTAAAGGGACACTCATGTCAAAATTAAACTTGTATGATTCAGATAGAATCATAATTCTAAATAACTTTCCAATTTAATTCTATTAACAAAATATGCACAGCCTTTTTATATTTTTGAGTCTCCAGCTCCTACTGAGCATGTGCAAGAATTCACAGCATATACGTATATGCATTTGTGATTGGCCGATGGGTGTCACATGATACACGGTGAGTGGAAATAGACATAACTTTGACATTTTTCAGAAAAGAAAATTTACTACTTATTTGAAGGTCAGACTCTGGGGCCGATATAACAATGGCGGATCATGTCCGCCCCACATTGGTAAATGCTGACAGCATACGCTGTCAGCATTTATCATTGCGCAAGCATTCCTTGTTAAATGCTTGTGCAATACCACCCCCTGAAAATTTGCAGACAATCGGCTGCTAGCAGGGGTGTCAATCATTCCGATCATAGCCGATCGGGATGATTGTTATCCGCCACCTGAGAGGTGGCAGATGAGTTAAGGAGCAGCGTTTTTAAGACTGCTGCTTCTTAACTTTTGTTTCCGGCGAGCCCGAAGGCTCTCACGGAAACGGCTGCATTTACAGCTTAATAATTCGGCTATTGCATTGTCTTGTTATCTTGCATTTGTTGATTATGCAAAGTGACTTTATTTACTGGTCCTTTAACTGTGTTCTGGGTAAATCTTGTTTGATTTCAATATTAACTTGATGATGGAGCTAGGAAACTGGGTGGCTACAAAGAAGCAAAAGTGAACAAAACTTTATTTGTTTGAGAACAGTGTTTTGGTAAACACTTTTACATGTTTCTTTTGTAATCAATTCTAATTTGAATGCTATAGTCATAAATGTACATATAATGATAAATACTCAACATAATACTAAAATGTTTATAATATATAATAGTTTATTCAGGGAAGAGCAGAGATTATATTTCAAAAAAGACATTACAAAGTACAGTTCCACTCATAATAACACTATCTGATAAAAAAATAAAAATCAGAAAAAATAGTGCCCAAGAAATGTTATAAGGGCTCAAAGATATGAGAAAAAAGGGCAGGCAAAGGGCTTTAACATATTGATGTCTAAATATGTCTATGTATGTGCATTTATATGTTTCTATGTATTTATGTATTTATGTATTTATATGTGGATATATGTATTTACAGGCATATTTTCACATATAAACACATAAATACATATGTACACATATATAGACATATATAAAAGTGCACTGGAGTCCTTTGCAGTTAAGTAGATGAAAACATTAATAAAATGTTATTTTGTGTATTTACTGTAAATATTTCACATTCCAATGTTCTGCACATAGCAGATAGATATGATAGATATTCCTTTATATATCTGTATATATCTATACCTATATATAATCATTTATTTATATATATATATATATATATATATATATATATATATAGAGAGAGAGATATATATTGTACCAAAATACCATCAGATATATATTGAAAAATGTTTTTATGAATAAATAGGACATATTCTTCAATGTGAAGAACATTGGAATGTGAAATATTCATATTTTCATGCCGGGTTAGCGCACTTGGGAATATGCAATCAGGGTTTGCGCACGAGTAGGGTGTAATGTTTTTTTCAACTTTTTTTGCTCCACTGACTTCTATGGGGAAAAGGTTATCGCACGCATGATTTTCTACGTTTGGCTTTTTACGCTCAGCAGATTAGCGCACAAGCGAAAACAGTTTACTTTCAACTTGTAATACAAGCACAACCCAATGCTCGCAAAAGCATACTTCTAGCAAAATGAATGCTCGAGCGGGAGAGTTAAATAATGGTCCACTTATTATCTGGCCCTAATTAGGTATATTTAGAGTAAAGTAGTGTTCAAAAACATACTTTTAAAGGGAAATGAAGCCCAGAATTGTCGTGGCCGGACTGTTATCCGACTGACGCTTGTCCGACGGACATTTGTCCGACGGACAATATTCCGAAAGACATTTATCCGGCTGCTGGGTGGGAATGAAGCTTAAAAATCACGGTTTTATAACATTTTTAATAGTGGACTGACAAAAGACAATTAAATCAACTTATATATAACATTTATTACATTTTTAATAGTGGACTGACAAAAGACAATTAAATCAATTTATATATAACGTATTAATTATAATATTATAATTATAATAATTATGTTATGTGTTAAAAGTACATCGTGAGGGTAGGGACCCATGGATAGGTTCCCAGAGGCGGTTGTGGCGCCCGAGTCACTGATTGTAACAGAAAATTTTGGATCGTATCTGCCCTCGGCCGAATGTATCTTGATTTATTTAAGTAAATCTTATATATTATGTGCTATTGCCTTTAAAAAGTCTAATCTTGAGTATTCACTGTATTTTTCTAAAACTTTCATTATCCTGTTGTTTATGATTTCATTTTTTTTTTTTGGTTTTCTCAGTTCAACTCCAGAATTAATTTTTTCAATTGTTAACTCCCATGCTTGTTCTTTTCTTATTTTTGAAACTAGTCTGCAAATGCTTGGGTGGGTTATAGACATTCGTTGGTCAAATGCTCTGTGCCATCCTTCTAGAGAGTTGTTTGTTCTAGGTAACCCTAGTTTTGTTCTTTCAAAAGTGTTCCACATCGTAATATCGAAAGTAGGTTTTCTTCTTGTACCTTGTTGTAGTTCGCCAATCCAGGTTTTTTCAAAATAATTTAAAAATTCAGATAAAATGTTACTGTTTTGTTTTTCTATTGATTTTACAAAGTCATTAAATGTTTCAACTACATCTTCCACTGGCACAAATGCTAATGCTTCTAAGCATTTTATGATCAGAGCAATTTTTTCATTATTATACCATATTTTTAAGCCCAAAGATTGTATTTTTCTCCACAGGCATTGGGAAAAATGGAAAAAGCATCCATAAATTATTGTATTTTGTAAAAAATTTGTCATGCAATTTATTGCTGCTCTTTCAAAATCTACAGTAATTGATATAGGATTGATATCTGGATTTTTTTCTTTTATAATACTAAAAATTAAATGATAAGTTTCTGATTTTTATTTTTTGATATGCAGTATACTAATGGTATGGTATGGTTATCTTCTATTAAAACATGTATTGTATACAACTGAAAACCTAAAGGAGCTGAGTCAAATGTTCCGTCACAGAGCCAGTGTTGTTTTTTTGAAAGAAGATCTACATTTTTTTTAGTAGACAGAATGATTAAATTTTCACTTTCGTACATGATGAAATCTTCTCCTCTGGTTGTTTTTCTTAAATCATCATTTAAAATGTTTCCATTTGGTGTTGTTCAATGTCGACGTACCATTCTGGCAAGAGTTTCTTTTTTAGGTAGAGCTCCTGCTGCTTCAAGGGGGAAATTAGATGTGCAATTTTGTATTATGCTTGATGTTACTTCTTCTGAATTTTTAGCAACTTCTTTTATTTTTTCAATTGTTTTCATAGATAAAATTCTTGCTGCATTAGGTGGATGTGAATGATTTGATGCATCTTTTTCAATTATATCATTAATGGTTTTTAACCTTCCTCCACAAAAACCTTTTTTTTCACATCTCCAATATGTTACATTTTCTTTTTTTTTGTCTACAATGTATGCATAACCTTCATATAACATTTTTCTTCCTCCTTTACACGTCTTTATGAACTCCATTTTTTTAATTTGATGTTTTTTTTAAATTTATTTATTTAAGTGTTTGTGTTGTTTTTTTACCTCAGTAGCCACAATATATATTTAAATTTTCCGCTTTTTTACTGATGACAATTACGCAATTACGTGATTGCGTGATTGTGCTGTTCGGCGTGCAGTCGGAAGCAGTGTATTTCGGACGTATGTCTGACGGACGAATGTGTTTCGGCATTTTGTCCGTCGGAATTTTGTCCGAGCACCCAGAATTGTTATTTCATGAGTCAGATAGAACATGCAATATTTAGCAACTTTCTAATTTACTTCTATTATCAGTTTTTCTTTGTTCTCTTTCTCTTAGTATTTGTTATTGATGAGCAGGGATGTATGAGCCGGCCCATTTTGTAGCACTATATGAAAGTAGTTTTGTATGAATGTTATCCATTTGCAAGAGCGCTAGATGGCAGTACTATGTCCTGCCATTCAGTGCTCCAGATGCCTACCTATAGAATATCATGGTAATAAAGCTTATTTAATAATAAAAGTAAATTGGACTTTGTTTTTAAATGGAATGCTCTGTCTGAATCACAAACTAACATGTTTGGGTTCCATATCCCTTTACCTATTCAGATATAGGGCATTCATTAGCTTAACCTAAAGGAAAAATGACTATTGTCTAGCATGTGGTTCTGTTGGGTGAAAAGATAAGCAGTATTTGCTATATAGAGATCTTTAAAACTACTTTATATTGATACATTTTGAGCAAGCAATCAGGTTAATAAAAAGTGGCCAAAATTGGCAATCACTTTTATTGTCTAATGGCTAGATTATGAGTTTTGCGTTATGAGTGAAAAAGCAGCGTTATGGGTTATAACGCTGCTTTTTTACTACCGCTTCTATTACGAGTCTTGTCAAAAAAGCTGTACTGTACACTTTTTTGGCCGTAACGCAAACTAACTTACGCAATTTGCATAAAGTCTTTTTTCAATGGGACTTCCATAGCGCCAATATTATAAGCTTTTTCTGGAAGGCCAAAAAGTGAGCGGTACAGCCTATCCCGCAAGATTTGTAACGCAATCTAAAGTCAGTACTTATGAGTTTTACGCTACAAAGTTATAGCATAAAACTCATAACTAAAGTGCTAAAAAGTACACTAACACCCATAAACTACCTATTAACCCCTAAACCGATGCCCTCCCGCATCGCAAACACTAAAATAAAATTATTAACCCCTAATCTGCCGCTCCGGACATCGCCGACACCATAATAAACATATTAACCACTAAACCGCCGCACTCCCGCCTCGCAAACACTAGTTAAATATTATTAACCCCTAATCTGCTGTCCCTAACATAGCCGCAACCTACATTACAGTTATTAACCCCTAATTTTCCGCCCCCAACGTCGCCGTCACTATGCTAAAATTATTAACCCCTAAACCTAAGTCTAACCTTAACCCTAACACCCCCTAACTTAAATATAATTAAAATAAATATAAATAAAAATTACTATCATTAACTAAATAATTCCTATTTAAAACTAAATACTTACCTATAAAATAAACCCTAAGCTAGCTACAATATAACTAATAGTTACATTGTAGCTAGCTTAGGTTTTATTTTTATTTCACAGGCAAGTTTGTATTTATTTTAACTAGGTAGAATAGTTATTAAATAGTTATTAACTATTTACTAACTACCTAGCTAAAATAAATACAAATTTACCTGTAAAATTAAACCTAACCTGAGTTACACTAACACCTAACCTTACACTACAATTAAATAAATTACCTAAATTAAATACAATTACCTAAATTACAAAAAAAAAAAACACTAAATTACACAAAATAAAAAAGAAATGATCAGATATTTAAACTAATTACACCTAATCTAATAGCCCTATCAAAATAAAAAAGCCCCCCCAAAATAAAAAAAAAACTCTAGCCTAAACTAAACTACCAATAGCCCTTAAAAGGGCCTTTTGTGGGGCATTTCCCCAAAGAAATCAGCTCTTTTACCTGTAAAAAATTACAAACACCCCCAACAGTAAAACCCACCACCCACACAACCAACCCCCCAAATAAAATCCTAACTAAAAAAACCTAAGCTCCCCATTGCCCTGAAAAGGGCATTTGGATGGGCATTGCTAAAGGGCATTTAGCTCTTTTTCAATTGCCCAAACCCTAACCTAAAAATAAAACCCACCCAATAAACCTTTAAAAAACCTAACACTAACCCCCGAAGATCCACTTACAGTTTTGAAGACCGGACATCCATCCTCAACGAAGCCAGGAGAAGTCTTCATCCAAGCGGCAAGAAGTCCTCAATGAAGCTGGGAGAAGTCTTCGTCCAAGCTGGCAGAAGTGGTCCTCCAGACGGGCAGAAGTCTTCATCCAGACGGCATCTTCTATCTTCATCCATCCGGCGCGGAGCGGGTCCATCTTCAAGACATCCGGCGCGGAGCATCCTCTTCAATCAAATTTTTCCTGAATGAAGGTTCCTTTAAGTGACATAATCCAAGATGGCGTCCTTTGAATTCCGATTGGCTGATAGAACTCTATCAGCCAATCGGAATTAAAGGTGAAAAAATCCTATTGGCTAATGCAATCAGCCAATAGGATTGAGCTTCAATCCTATTGGCTGATCCAATCTGCCAATAGGATTGAGCTCACATTCTATTGGCTGATTCGAACAGCCAATAGAATGCAAGCTCAATCCTATTGGCTGATTGAATCAGCCAATAGGATTGAAGCTCAATCCTATTGGCTGATTGCATCAGCCAATAGGATTTTTTCACCTTTAATTCCGATTGGCTTATAGAATTCTATCAGCCAATCGGAATTCAAGGGACGCCATCTTGGATGATATCACTTAAAGGAACCTTCATTCGGGAAGAAGACTTCAATTAAAGAGGATGCTCTGCGCCGGATGTCTTGAAGATGGCCCCGCTCCGCGCCGGATGGATGAAGATAGAAGATGCCATCTGGATGAAGACTTCTGCCCATCTGGAGGACCACTTCTGTCGGCTTGGATGAAGACTTCTCCCGGCTTCGTTGAGGACTTCTTGCCGCTTGAATGAAGACTTCTCCCGGCTTCGTTGAGGATGGATGTCTGGTCTTCAAAACTGTAAGTGGATCTTCGGGGGTTAGTATTAGGTTTTTTAAGGGTTTATTGGGTGGGTTTTATTTTTAGATTAGGGTTTGGGCAATTGAAAAATAACTAAATGCCCTTTTAAGGGCAATGCCTATCCAAATGTCCTTTTCAGGGCAATGGGGAGCTTAGGTTTTTTTTTAATTAGGATTTATTTGGGGGGTTGGTTGTGTGGGTGGTGGGTTTTACTGTTGGGGGGGTGTTTGTATTTTTTTACAGGTAAAAGAACGGATTTCTTTGGGGCAATGCCCTGCAAAAGGCCCTTTTAAGGGCTATTGGTAGTTTAGTTTAGGCTAGGGTTTTTTTTTTATTTTGATAGGGCTATTAGATTAGGTGTAATTAGTTTAAATATCTGATCATTTCTTTTTTTATTTTGTGTAATTTAGTGTTTGTTTGTTTTTGTAATGTAGGTAATTGTAATTAATTTAGGTAATTTATTTAATTGTAGTGTAAGGTTAGGTGTTAGTGTAACTCAGGTTAGGTTTTATTTTACAGGTAAATTTGTATTTATTTTCGCTAGGTAGTTATTAAATAGTTAATAACTATTTAGTAACTATTCTACCTAGTTAAAATAAATACAAACTTGCATGTAAAATAAAAATAAACCCTAAGATAGCTACAATGTAACTATTAGTTATATTGTAGCTATCTTAGGGTTTATTTTATAGGTAAACATTTAGTTTTAAATATGCATTACTTAGGTAATGAATGATAGTAAGTTTTATTTAGATTTATTTTAATTATTTTAAAGTTAGGGGGTGATAGAGTTAGGGTTAGACTTGGGTTTAGGGGTTAATAAATTTATTATAGTGGCTGCAATGTTGGGGCGGCAGATTAGGGGTTAATAAATGTAGGTCGGTGGTGGCGATGTTAGGGGCGGCAGATTAAGGGTTAATAATATTTAAATAGTGTTTGAGATGCGGGAGTATGGCGGTTTAGGGGTTAATATGTTTATTATAGTGGCAGCGACATTGGGGAAGGCAGATTAGGGGTTAATAAGTGTAGGTAGGTTGTGGCGACATTGGGGCGGGAGATTAGGGGTTAATAAATATAATGTAGGTGTCGGTGATGTTGGGGGCAGCAGATTAGGGGTTAATAAGTATAATGTAGGTGTCAGCGATGTCGGGGGCGGCAGATTAGGGGTTAATAAATATAATGTAGGTGTCGGCGATGTCGGGGGCGGCAGATTAGGGGTTAATAAGTGTAAGATTAGGGGTGTTTAGACTCGAGGTTCATGTTAGGGTGTTAGGTGTAAACATAAATTTTGTTTCCCCATAGGAATCAATGGGGCTGCGTTACGGAACTTTACGTTGCTTTTTTACAGGTGTTAGACTTTTTTTCAGCCGGCTCTCCCCATTGATGTCTATAGGGAAATCGTGCACGAGCACGTAAAACCAGCTCACCGCAGCTTTCAGCAGCGCAGGTATTGGAGTGCGGTATGGAGCTCAATTTTGATGTACAATCACTTCTTGCCTGTTAACGCCAGGTTTTTATAAACCTGTAATACCAGCGCTGTAGGGAAGTGAGCGGTGACAATAACTTGCAAGTTAGCACCGCACCCCTCATAACGCAAAACTCGTAAACTAGCCGTATATTTTGTATAGCTTTACTGTTGATATTAGTAGTTTTTAAAAAGAAAAAGATCTATATGCCTTTGTTACTAATATTGTAGATTTTTTTTAAATATCAATTTAAATTTTATGTTAATATTACTTAAAGGAACGTTTTATGGAAATCATCACTTATATTATATATAACATTTGAAGGTAAAGGCTGTGTTTGTTTTATAAACATAATTTATATATATATATATATATATATATATATATATATATATATATATATATATAAATCAGCAAAAGGTGATTATTTTCTAAGGGACAACCAATTGGATGCATACATCAGCAGTTAATCGCTGCATTTAAAAACAAATGTTCGAAAATCATTTAACAATGTTATTTTACTAGTACCGTACAAGGTTTTGCATTTCAGGGAAATGCCTCTTTAAATGTCTGGTGAGTACACATGAGATGTAAATTAACTTATGTTCTACCCAACGCTTAGGTAAGTTTCCACTCCAGCCTCTTTTCAGGAAGTGGAATATACATACTTTTCATATACATTTTACATCAAAAGCAAGCAAAAGAAATCATGAATTTAAATTCCAAAGTTGTTTTATTTTCCTTGATTACTAGACATTTTACTGGGAGAGTAAATATTAACATTGATTTTCTATTAAGTATCAGGTTGTAAATTTATGGTGATTGAACTCCATATTCACTGAGAACACAGCTATGAAGAATTGCTCTACATAAAAGCTCATGTGTAACAGACCATGGCAATGTAGAGATATACATAACTCATGATTGCCTTCAATTGTCTTGCAAGCTTTATATTACCCATATTTAAAGGTATTTACTGAATCCACTAACAGAAATTTGAATGTTGTTGATGTTCATGTTAATGTACTTTGTTTTTTAGATGGGGAGACTCATCTGGTGTCAACAATCACAGACACAATAATGTCTGGACTCCCTGGACCTCGTGGTCCACCAGGGCCCATTGGACCACCAGGTATGTTTATTTTGAGTTATATATGTCTATATGAAAAACTAAACAGTCTCATGACTCTCTCCATACTTAAAGGTATACTAAACCCAGATTTTTTTTCTTTAATGATTCAGATAGAGCATGCAATTGTAAGCAACTTTCTAATATACTCCTACTATAATTTTCTTCATTCTCTTGCTATCTTTATTTGAAAAGCAGGAATGTAAAGCTTAGAAGATGGCCCATTTTTGGTTCAGCACCTGGGTAGTGTTTGCTGATTGGTGGTTAAATGTAGCCACCAATAAGCAAACACTCTCCAGGGTGCTGAGCCTAAAATGGGCCAGCTCCTAAGCTTTACATTCCTGCTTTTCAAATAAAGATGACTTCAAAGAAGTGAGCACAATGTTATCTATATGACACAATTGAATTAGCATTGTCTAACTGTGAAAAACTGTCAAAATGCACTGAGATAAGAGGCAGCATTCAAGGGCTTAGACATTAGCATATAAGCCTACCTAGGTTTAACTTTCAACAAAAAAATACCAAGAGAACAAACAAATTTGTTGATAAAAGTACATTGGAAAGTAGTTTAAAATTGCATGCCCTATTTGAATCGTGAAAGCTTAATTTTGAATTCACTGTCCCTTTATCCTTTGCTATGACAGGTATTGCTTATGAACTGGGTAGCATTTTTTCCTTTTGCTTCTCTCTACCCCACCAAAACAGTTTAGACTAGTTTATTTATCTGATATAGCACTACATGAGTTTGCCTCAGATGAGCTACAATAAATATTAGAGCATCACTTTTCAGCTGACTATATATGGGGGGGGTCAAAAATATCATTAGTGGGCAAGAATTTTCACTTGATACCTAGCGTCTGTCGGTGATAAATGTCACAGTCTGCTTCTGAAACAAAAAATAGATTAAATTATTTAATTTTAATTTGTTTTACAAAATATTATGTCCCTTTTTGTTTAGCGATGTGTCTCATCATTTTTTATAAAAATAGCTTATCCACTTTATATTAACTCTAATTAAGAAATATGTTTACTACTGAATTGTACACCCCCTTCTCTTTTTTTTGTCTCTTTAAACTTCCTGGGTCAAAACTCTTGATACCACCTAAAATACTTGCTACCTCTTCAGCTTTATCACTCCTCTCCCCCTCTGATCCCTTTGCTGATTGTTGACCCATCCACTAGTGTGCTAATTGCTTCATGTTCTGCTGGCTTATTATTTCTTTATTCTCAACCTTTCACGTGCAGTGCTGGATTGTCCCACCGATGCCAGGAAATTTTCCGGTGGCCTGGTGGGCTGCCTGCACCGCAGGGCCACATCCTGGCCAGAAGTGCAGAGGGAGCCTCCTATCCAGGACACGGAGCGAGCCTTGTGCGCAGCATAGCACATCTGTTCAAGGTTGCTCCACTCCTGGAAACTGTAAAGTGCTCGGCTGGGACAGGGGGGTTGGGGTTGAGCTGGTCTTCAAAAATTTCCAGAGCCAGCTTGATTTCCCAGTCCAGCTATGTTCCTATGGTGAAGAACCTTTCATTTATCACCACTAACTTGTGTAAATACTATAGTCCAGATAGTAAGTGGAGTGCAAAAATACTAGCTCTATTCATCGTAACATTGCTTCATTGCAATCAATATTGCTTTTATTCATGCTCTAATATTACAAGTTGAAAGTAATATATTAGCACACAAACAAAAACCTTGTTTTTAGGATAGCACAAGTGCAGTAAAACCCTCACATAATTGACATCTTCAGGGGTGTGCTGAAAAACTCTTGTCAGCTGTCACTCGAGTGCTAAGCCAACGGTGTCTGTATATATGTATACACTTATATAGATACAGATATCTAGATATGTACACACATACACATAGATGCATATATATATATATATATATATATATATATACACACATATATATATATTCACAAACATACAAATAGGCAAACATACATATATACTTTTGAGCCCTTCATATCCAGCACCTGGTCATAGACCATATCCCTTTAAATCGCTGTTAAAACATTTTTCAATAATAAACCTTTATTTTACATTTAATATGTATAAATATGATTGAAATACTTTAGTTTAATATATTTTATATGCTACAATATGCATATTTTCAAGCGTTAACAATTTAACTCAGGTCTCCAAAAGAGCAACATTTTTCCATGCTATTTTATGTTGTGCTCAAACACAACACTTAACTGACCACTTGTAATATGAATGATAATGACACACCCTGAGCTATCCATTCAAAATACACGGTATGCTAAATATAAGTCAGATGCATTAATATTCTCTGGTAAACCTTTTTACTTTTTTATTATTTGTTTGTCAAAAATAAAATGTTATTCTAAAGTAGTAGAGCATTTGCTCAAAATTTAAATATCCTATATAAATATCTCTTTCTTAACCTCTTCTTAAATCCACTTTTAACTATTAAATATAAAACACCTAAATGATGATTAAGAAAATGTCAATGTATTAGTTTAAATTTATGTCCCATTAGGATAGTCCCTCAGTTTAGAAAAATATTGAGAATCTATGTATTCTTATAAGAGAAAAAGAACACTCACATTCCATAGCACTCTATAAGGATTTCACAACCCATGCTAACCATAAAACTTTTAATAATAAAACTAAAATCATAAGATAAAATACATTGATCAACAATTTAAAAAAATTAAATTATAAGTCCTGACTCCATCCCATTAATCTAGAAGAACAAACATAGAGGGTGCAATATAGCGTATCAAAAGGACCACTTCAAATAACTAGAACAATATAAAAATGGTGGTAACCTAAGGATTCATTTAAAATAAGTAATTGTTATAATGGCCTCCTACAATATAACTGAATACATAATGTATTGGAAACTGCAATCTAAAGCGCTATTATTATTAAGATCTGTTCAATCATTATGGCACAATATAAAACTAAAGGGAAGCACATAACTATCTTGTGTCCCAACTTTGATACCTTCTAATTAAAAGGTAGGACTTTAGGGCTTTACTATAAGAACTAAGTGGAACTCCGTTCCTGATAATCAAGGAAGATGCTATATAGCAGTTCCAGTAAACATACTATTATTTTAAAGCAGTTGTATAAAAAGAAAATATGTTTTCTTCATTTATTTGGATATTTTAAACGGAATTTAGATCTATATTATTTATCTTATTCCACAGCGTTAAGCCAAAGTCATTGTCTGCTTCTTTGTATAAAAGGAATAAGATGAGTTATTGAAATAGAAAAAAATATGTAAATACAATACAAAAGCCCAGATACTGAAAATTATTTTCTCAAAGTTCTAAAAATATGTATTTTCAGAATAAAGATAGACGGTATTAGTTTACAGTGTCTGCATTAAAAACTAGGGTCGTAGCCAGAACAATCAGTTATGAAAAATCCATATTGCAATTCATATTCTCCTGTCTTAACCCACATTAATGAAAATGTAATTAAAATGCTCATCTTTCATTTGGCTCAAGCTTATATGGAATCCTGGGGTGAATCATTTAGCTCTGTTACATATTACTTGAGCTATAATGTCAAATGACTTGCTTTAATTAGGGCCTGTGGCTAATATAAAATGTGATGGATCCATTGAGTCACTCTAACAATGGCAGAAAGAATACTCTCATTGTTTCCTTTAACTTGAGCTCTTTAGAGAATTGGGTTGGATGGGAGCATGCCTAAAAAGAAAACAGAGTACACAGACAAGGAATCATGTCTAAAGATGCAAAACCTGAACAAAAAAAGATTAAATACTTTTTTACATAAAATGTACTTAAAAGCTATACATACATACAATAAGAAAGACATATATATATATATTGTTTAAATTAAAATGAACTAGTAAAAAAATAAAATAATAATAAAAAAACAGTTAGCCTAACAATGACATCTTCAATGATGACATTTATATGATCAGCTACAGAGAATATTGACCTTACTTTTTGTTTCATAAGGTGGGTCATATTGGGCTAGAACCAGAACCGTTAGCAATGCAGAAAAATAGTAATTACAACCTCAATATATTTGGAAACACATTAGAAAAAGTCAGTTAACACAGTAATTATTAAAAATACACATCTGTTGTGTTATGGTAAAGCTGTCTTAAAGGGACACTGAATCCAAATTTTTTCATTTCATTTCAGAAAGAGCATGCAATTTTAAGCAACTTTCTAATTTACTCCTATTATCAATTTTTCTTCATTCTCTTGCTATCATTATTTGAAAAAGAAGGCATCTAAGCTTTTTTTGGTTTCAGTACTCTGGAGGACAGCACTTTTTTATTGGTGGATGAATTTATCCACCAATCAGCAAGGACAACCCAGGTTGTTCACCAAAAAGGGGCCGCCATCTAAATTTACATTCTTGCATTTCAAATAAAGATACCAAGATAATGAAGAACATTTGATAATAGGAGTAAATTCGAAATTTGCTTAAAATTTCATGCTTAATCTGGATCACGAAATTAAATCTTTGGGTACAGTGTCCCTTTAATAGATAAAATGAAATTTGCTTCAGCAATATCGCAGACTCAAATAAAGGGCTAACTGTGGGTGCTCTAGGTTGACCTTGAGATTTGAGAACCGTGACCCTGCATGTGAAATTTAAAAAGACGCGATTTGTCATTGCAAATTATCTTGTCTCACAATTTCACAACAGACAAGTTTGTGTTGTTTTTATTTTTGTATTTCTTTCAACTATTTTCAGGGTTTTCTTTTTTGCATATGTTAGAATGGACTGTTTTATAGAATGTTTTTTCTTTCCGTTAATTGTTTTGTGATTAATGTATATTTCTCAATAAAGCTTATTCAATCAGGCCCATTTATCAAGCTCCGTACGGAGCTTGAAGGGCCGTGTTTCTGGCGAGTCTTCAGACTCGCCAGAAACACAAGTTATGAAGCAGCGGTCTAAAGACCGCTGCTCCATAACCCTGTCCGCCTGCTCTGAACAGGCGGACAGGAATCGCCGGACATCAACCCGATCGAATACGATCGGGTTGATTGACAGCTCCCTGCTGGCGGCCGATTGGCCGCGAGTCAGCAGGGGGCGGCGTTGCACCAGCAGCTCTTGTGAGCTGCTGGTGCAATGTTAAATGCGGAGAGCGTATTGCTCTCCGCATTTAGCGAGGTCTTGCGGACCTGATCCGCAGTGTCGGATCAGGTCCGCAAGCCCTTTGATAAATGGGCCTGTATGTATCGAGAAGTGAACAGTTGTAAACATGACCTAGGACTATGTATTGATTGTAAAACCTATTCTCCTCATATCACATTATTTTTACAGTTGAATCAAATAAAGTAACAGTGTTTATACAAAAATATCAATAACAGAAAAAAAGAGAAAAAATGTAAAGTGGGAAGGGGGCAAATAGGAACAAAGTGCTAGTTGAAGTAAGAAAGAGTTAAGTGGAAAGTGTTAAACAAGCAAGCAAAGATGAGAAAATGTGGGGAGGATGTATAGAGTCAGATCAGGCTCAAATATCATGAGAAAAGTAATAGTAAAACAATGTTTTATGACGTAAAAAGCAAAAGGTCCCAAACAAAATTAGATTATTCTAGTTTGCCAAAATGGACTTCCTCCCTGTAAATACTGATTTACCAAATAAAAGTATATTTTATATTTTTTCGGCGTATTGCCATCATTTTATTTGATTGAGTAAATTATATTCAGTGTTCATCAAACCTGATATCATTAAAACATTTTTTTTTAATGGCTATTAGTCTAGCTATTTTTTTCATTATTTTTACAATATGTGTTAGATGTATGTGTCTGTATTTTACTTATCTATTACTTTTGTCATAATGAACACTCTGCATAGTGTCCATTTATAAAAATGCCAGAGGAAAATGTTCCCAATTAGGGAACCTGTCCTCCTGTGATAATGGCAAGTGGGCAGCATCACTCTGATCTTATGTTTCATTGCACAAGCATAGGTCAGATTAGTCCTGGTTGATTTTATACCACCAGTTCAGAGGTGGCAGAGAGGTTAAGAAACAATGATTTTAGGACTGCTGCTTTTTAACTATCAGCTGTCAGAGTCTGCATCTCAGGAGCTCTAACACTGCATCTGCATCTTGATAAATGGAGCTCTATTATCCCTCTACTTTTATGTTAATGGTTTGTTTATTAGTTAATATTTATTTACTAATCTAAGTACACTGTTAATTGAATTGGTTGGAGTACCATATCATGCTTTGTGCAATCACATCATCTGAAAATGGTCAAAGACTTTTGTCTTTTTAATTTGACATTTATTTGTACCTTTGGAAGTTTTATTTGCTATTTGTTGGCTTATGGAAATAATGAAAGATTTTGCAGATTGGAGAAGCATTCAGCCTTACTGTCATACTGTGATAAGAATAGTGATGAAAATCACCCAGTTGCTCAGCTTTACATTTATAATTTATTACATTGTCCTTTGAAAAATAATTTTAACAAAAACTAGATGCATTTTTTTCAACATGATGGATGGCGCACTTGATTACATTTCTAAACAAGTTGTGTTCTTTGCATAGGTCTTCCAGGACCAAGTGGACCTGTAGGAGCTCCTGGCCCACAGGTAAGCATGTGTTGTGAGATGCATACATTTCTATAGATCAGATATGTTGTAAATGCCTTGAGTATAGTTGGCAGTTCAGAGAATGCCATGTTGGATTTTAAATGTGATATTGTTTAAATTAAGGTACCTGGACTTTAACCAATTAGTCAGTTTAACATGGGCCAATTATGCCATGTGGTAGTCAGAGTAAAGTATAATACACAAAGTAATGTAACACACTAAAATACTAGAGTACTTAGCATGCTTACTTTAGTTATATTGCAACACAAGGGTATTGCAGTTAAAGTGTGATGTTACAAATTATATGTACTAAATTATAACCACTCTCTGACATCTGCCTTTAATTTAATTAAGAAGCAGATCTCAAGTGTTTTACTGACAAATGATGTAAGACTACTGCTTCTTTACTTCTCTGCCACCTTAGAGGTGGGGGAGTTAAATCACAAAAAAATTGGTTAAATTGGGGTGATTGACAGACCCTTTTTACGTGTGACTGATTGCGCAAGAACTTCATTGTGTAATAATAAATGTTGGCAGCAGGTACCCAGATTCTTCCACCTAACTGCCAGATATTTAAAGGGACAGTCTACTCCAGAATTTGTATCGCTTGAAAAGATATATAATCCTTTTGTTACCCATTCCCCCATTTTACATAACCATCACTGTTATATTAATACACTTTTTACATCTGTGATTTCCTTGTATCTAAGTTTCTGCAGACTGCCCATTTATCTCAATTCTTTTGATAGACTTTTAGCTAATCAGTGCTGATAAATAACTTTCCGGGAGCGAGTACAATGGTACCTATATGGCACACATGAACTAGCATGCCCTATCTGATTAATGAAAGTTTAATTTTGACTAGACTGTCCCTTTAATGCATGATTAATCACTCCAGAAAACACGTTTGACTGCTTCCGAGTCCAGTGATGGCGTACTTTACACCACGGTGAGGTCAATTTAAGGTAGCTTAAATTCAACATTCAATTGGCAGGTTGCATAATGACTATTGGCTAGGTGACCATATGTTTCATATTACAATCATATCAGGATTTTTATGACACATGCATACAGGTGTTATGTATTCAATTCTTGTTATATAGGCTGCATTGGCTACTATTCATGAAATAGTGTGATCGATCCTAATTTAGGCAACCTATTTTTTTAAAAAAAAGATGTTGCCAGAATCTGTCTGTGCAGTTTGAATGTGGGAGCTAAGCCTGCTCAGTGATTGTAAATTATATTTAGTGAAATACACCCCAAAGCCGAGTGGTTTGTGACAAAATATATACATACTAATAGTATGTATACTGTATATTTTGTCACAGTCCACTCAGCTTTGGGTTTTATTTCACTAAATTACTTGCTTTGCTAACGTAAACTTCACACTTGGTCCCAGACCCCTAACAGCCTGCAGGTGCAGGATTATTGGGACATGTAAAGCATGCAGTGTGCCCGTCCTATATCCTTCCTACCCCCACCTCATCCTTCTGTGGGGCTGGCAGAAGGGAAGGGCAGTGCAGGGAGCACAAGATTCAATTTCTTGGGCTCAAGACATTCCCCCTTCAGTGAGGCAGATGTAATAGCTGCCTCCCCTGGTGCTTTTTCATTG
This sequence comes from Bombina bombina, assembly GCF_027579735.1. NCBI lineage: Eukaryota > Metazoa > Chordata > Amphibia > Anura > Bombinatoridae > Bombina > Bombina bombina. Next base: position 252,859,796 of record NC_069501.1, on the reverse strand, counting down.
GATTCCAAAATTCAAAATGATTTCCAGCCTCCAAAAAAGTAGTTAAAAAAACATTATTAACTTATACAGGGTCCATAATGCTGCAACAACAACGCTTCAAACCAGCAATTGGTTCTTAGTCATGTCTTTTTCATTGGACCAATTTTATGTGACATGTGTGATACTGAGATAGTAGCAGGTGTGTGCTCCAAAAAAATTGAATTAAACAGAACATATATATATACTTAAAAGTAAGTTATACTCATATAAACAATATCTGATAAAAAAATAAATATTTTAAAAAATTACTAAAAATGGTATAAGGGTCCAAAAATATATGATATAAGGTGTTTGAATAAAGAAAAAAGCTGCATATATGTATATAATATATATATTATATATATATATTTATGTGTAGGTGTATAGATGTATCTAAGTATTTACTGTATATTTACTGTACATATCCACATTCTTGAAATATTACATATAAAATATACAAAATATTAATTTTTAATCATTTTTATTAATATGTTATAATATTTAATATTTCAAGAACGTGTGTTGAGATTAGTAATTCTTCATGTGTGCTAGCAATAATGATCATATAAATGAGGTCAGCACAAGATGTATCTTCATGTGTGCTAGCAATAATGATCACATAAATGAGGTCAGCACAAGATGTATCTTCATGTGTGCTAGCAATAAAGATCACATAAATGAGGTCAGCACAAGATGTATCTGTTCTCTTTTAATAGATTATTACTTAGAGTAGTGGACAAACTGATTTGCCGGTAGCCCTAATTGGCCACAAAATATATTAACTAGCAGTGATTCCACTGGAGCAGGGGATTCTGGGTAAGGATCCAGTGTCCGCTTTATGCACAAGCTCCCTCATGGTGGTGCAGTGCTGCTCTGTGCTAAGCAGGGATTGGGACATCAAGTAGAGAAATCACATGTGGACAGCTGTTTTGGTCATGTTAGACCTCATCAGCACAATCTCAAAATAAATTATGGTGAGTAAAAAGAAAAAACTAAAAAGCCGTTTTGCAGATCATTAATAAAGTGACATTTATAGTTGTTTCAAAACACGTATGTCTTTTACATGTACCCATATCTTTTGTGATTTAGTACCTATTGCTGATATATCAGAGGCGTAACTAGAAACCACAGGGCCCAGGTGCAAGAATCTAAGAAGGGCCCCCCACCCCTCCAAAAAAAAGTGAATTTGATACATAAAACAGAAACACTAACCCCTGTAGTCAGAGACACTAGTGAAGCATCATGTTATACTCACATGATATCAGTGCAGGCAGTGGCAGGTCAACGTTTTTTATTGTAAAAAAAAAAACATTTTGAAGCTGGGCCCCCACCCTTGGGGGCCCAGTCACAATTGCGAACTCTGCACCCCCTGTAGTTTTGCACCTGTGATATATTATGAATATTTAAAAAATAGTTTAAAGAACAATTATAGTTCAAAAACATCATGATCTAATTATTTAGAGCATGTAATGTTGGTTAGTACTACCAGCCCTGTAAATCTATGTGTTTAACCCCCTTAAAAGGGTTAAACACACAGTTAAAGTAACGTAGGAACGGCAGAGAACTGCTTATCTTGAGCAGAAATGGCCAGTGACACAACCAGCAGCAGCTGTCGCTCTTTACTTATTGCACTTTAACTATGTTCCTTGCAGGGTTGTTAGCACTAAAATAACATGCTTTAACAAATTAGAGCAAATATTTTTTGCTTTATCCTTTTAAGCAAGCGGTGTCACCAGAACTAGTATTATTTACATTGTCTAATTATCTAATTCATAGGGCAGGTCAGGGCTTCCAGGTCAACCAGGGATAACAGGGCCAAAAGGTGATCAAGGAGAAAGAGTAAGTATTTAATAACCGCTGACTATTAAAACAATTTATAGTTATGCATGATATAAATGTATGAATTCTAAACCACATATGCTGTATTTATTCACTTCTAATAATGTAAATCTGTGTTAAATACCCAATGAGCTTATAAAATAAACCGTAGAAACAAACAACAAAAAAAAAGTACAAACAAGTGCACGTTTACCACTGGGAATATAGAGAGTGCTCCTAAATTAAATAAATACATATAAAGTACATGACATTTCTTTACTGATTTCATATGGAATACATTTATTATTTTGCATTTTTATAGAGAAGAAATTGATATTGTATTTTATTTGCTCAAAGTTTAAATTAAAAGGGACATGTTTAGTTGAAATCAAATATATTTGTTCCTGTTTAAGTATAGAGTTTATTTATTTTTATGTTTTGTTAAGATGACATCAATTGTTATTTTTAACAGGGGGAACCAGGTCTAGCAGGAGAGCAGGGACAAAAGGGGCCACCAGTAAGTAATTAAATTACACTTTATTATTTGTATTATTATAACCTTGCTTGTAGAAGTTCAACTCGTTGGCTAGCAGGGCAAATCAGGAAGCTGAGGAATGACCTGTGATAAGCATTTTACATTCATTTAAGTTGTAGATTGGCTTTAGTTTAGGGAATAGTCATTGTTCAAAAACCAAGAAAAGGTGACAGAAATTGTTATTGTGGTTTGGATCTGAGGCCCATGCGATCAGGTGAATAGTTAAATTTATGATCTATGTCTAATAGGTAAAATAGAGTAAGAAAGTATCGGTTAGATTACGAGTTTTGCGTTAGGCTTAAAAAGCAGCGTTAGTCGGTCCTAACGCTGCTGTTTAACGCCCGCTGGTATTACGATTCTTGCAGGTACAGGTGTACCGCTCACTTTTTTGGCCAGACTTGGAAATACCGCAAATCCACTTACGTAAATTGCGTATCCTCTTCTTTCAATGGGACTTGCATAGCGCCAGTATTACGAGTCTGCGAAAAAGTGAGCGGTACACTCTCTCCTGTCAAGACTGGTACCACATTTTAAAGTCAGTAGTTAAGAGTTTTACACTACAACGCCGTAGCATAAAACTCTTAACTAAAGTGCTAAAAAGTACACTAACACCCATAAACTACCTATTAACCCCTAAACCGAGGCCCTCCCACATCGCAAACACTAAAAGAAATATATTAACCCCTAAACCGCCGAACTCCTGCCTCGCAAACACTAGTTAAATATTATTAACCCCTAATCTGCCGTCCCTAACATCGCCACCACCTACCTACATTTATTAACCCCTAATCTGCCGCCCCAACGTCGCCGCCACTATATTAAAGTTATTAACCCCTAAATCTAAGTCTAACCCTAACCCTAACACCCCGTAACTTAAATATAATTAAAAGAAATCTAACTAAAAATTCCTATCATTAACTAAATTATTCCTATTTAAAACTAAATACTTACCTATAAAATAAACCTTAAGATAGCTACAATATAACTAATAGTTACATTGTAGCTAGCTTAGGATTTATTTTTATTTTACAGGCAAGTTTGTATTTATTTTAACTAGATAGAATAGCTATTAAATAGTTATTAACTATTTAATAACTACCTAGTTAAAAAAAGACAAATTTACCTGTAAAATAAAACCTAACCTAAGTTACACTAACACCTAACACTACACTATAATTAAATAAATTAACTAAATTAAATACAATTACCTAAATTAAATTATCTAAAGTACAAAAACCCCCCACTAAATTACAGAAAATTATAAACAAATTTCAAAAATTTAAACTAATTAAACCTAATCTAATAGCCCTATTAAAATAACCCCCCCCCCCCAAAAAAAATAAAACAAACCCCTAGCCTAAACTAAACTACCAATAGCCCTTAAAAGAGCCTTTTGCGGGGCATTGTCCCAAAGTAATCAGTTCTTTTACCTGTAAAAAATACAAACAACCCCACCCACAGTAAAACCCACCACACAACCAACCCCCCAAATAAAATACTAGCAAAAAAAAACCCCTAAGCTCCCCATTGCCCTGAAAAGGGCATTTGGATGGGCATTGCCCTTAAAAGGGCAGTTAGCTCTTTTGCAAGCCCAAACCCCTAATCTAAAAAATAAACCCACCCAATACACCCTTAAAAAAAACTAACACTAACCCCCTGAAGATCGACTTACCTGGAGACGTCTTCATCCAAGCCGGGCGAAGTGGTCCTCCAGACGGGCAGAAGTCTTCATCCAAGCCAGGCAGAAGTGGTCCTCCAGACGGGCAGAAGTCTTCATCCAGATGGCATCTTCTATCTTCATCCATCCGGCGCGGAGCGGCTCCATCTTCAAGACATCCGACGTGGAGCATCCTCTTCTTCCGACGACTAAAACAGAATGAAGGTACCTTTAAGTGATGTCATCCAAGATGGCGTCCCTTAGATTCCGATTGGCTGATAGAATTATATCAGCCAATCAGAATTAAGGTTGAAAAAATCCTATTGGCTGATTGGAACAGCCAATAGAATGCAAGCTCAATCCTATTGGCTGATTGGATCAGCCAACAGGATAGAAGTTCAATCCTATTTGCTGATTGCATCAGCCAATAGGATTTTTTCAACCTTAATTCCGATTGGCTGATTTTTTTCAGCCGGCTCTCCCCATTGATTCCTATGGGGAAATCGTGCACGAGCACTTTACACCAGCTCACCTCTGACTTAAGCAGCGCTGGTATTGGAGTGCGGTAATGAGCAACATTTTGCTCAACACTCACTTCTTGTCTTTTAACGACGGGTTTGTAAAAACTCGTAATACCAGCGCTGTATGTAAGTGAGCGGTGAGTGAAAACTGCTCGTTAGCACCGCACAGCCTCTAACGCAAAACTCGTAATCTAGTCGTATATGATTTATGCAGTGTTTATTTAGTAGAAGTATTTTTTTCTAAGTGATTTGTTCTCATATGTGTTGTCCTTCCCTGCTATTAATGTTGTTTGAATAATATCCAGGAGATTTTTAACATAAGATGGGTCATCCACTTGTATATGCTGTAAAATGAACACAGTTTGGAAACAGTGGACAAAATATACTAAAAGGTTAATCAGTCCTCTCCTGCATTACTGGCTTCACAGTCTCTCCAGCTTCTCTAATTAATATTTTACTATAGGTAGCTGATTTGTATTCTTTAGTAAATCAACTGCATAGAATGGCATTGAATTGTTACATTGGAGAGGTTGGTCAAACTATAGAAGGTATAGTAGATTGAGAGAATTCTTATATGCAGTTTGCTCAGTTTTGAAGTCAGATTATTACAAAATCTGATAACAGCAAGTGTGTATGAAAACATTGTGCAGATATTACCAGTTTCCCTGGCTAGAATTACATATAAATATGTTTTTGTTGTGTTTATATTTTATAGGGAGAACCTGGCAACAAAGGGGAAGAGGGTCACAAAGGAGAAGAGGTAAACATTTATTTAATGGTAAATAAGAAAATGTGCGTTCTTGGTCATTTAACCGAGGTAGCTTTGTTTGTTAATCAGTTATCTCAAATATCTATTCAAACCAACCCAAAGGCTAATTCCTTTAAAAGTATGGAGGCAGCATTTCCAAGGTGGCTGGAAGCATATAAGTGACCCTGTATAGGTTTGGCATGGCGCGCATGCACTGTATCACTTCTTTCTGTTGATGACTACCTTGGTGTGGCTACTACAATATTTGAAAAGAAAATCTTTAAGCAGTGCATGTACATTAAACTGTAAAAAGAAGTAAAACAGCAGTAAAGATTATGTAAATACTATTAGTTACATAAAATCATCACTATTATACTGGCACAAAGCCGCGATGCATGGTACGTGCTCTTAAGAGGGTTACATTACTGATCTGTGTGTGTTACTGACAGGGTATACGGGTAAATTACAGCTCTACTATGTAAATAAAAAAAATATTTACCAGTACGTTGTAGCAACAATTATTTATCAGATGTGGATTCCCTTGGAGAACAGCTATTTAAATTATAATTTCTAAATATGTTTTAGAATCACTCAGATAAACTAAACGTTTCACGCAATATGTAGCACCACACTATTATTAAATTAAATAGGAATAAAACTAACATTAATTAGGGGGTTGTCTGGGCAATTGCCAATGACAGGAAGCAATATTGGAAGCTGAGAGGAGAAGCTACTGAATCTTCCATTTATCAGCTACACCCTAACATGAACCCTGAGTCTTAAAAGTGGAACAGAATATCGATGGGCGAATGTGTGTATATTCGAATTCAAATGTTAGAACGAATGTTATTGTAGAAATTCGATTTACATAATAGAATGTTGATAAGAATGAATATTCTTAAAAATTCGATTTTCGAATGTCACATTTGAATTCGAATGTGACATTCGAATTCGAATGTCACATTCAAATTTGAATGTCACTTTCGAATTGGAATATTACATTTATAAAACACAATTGTAGACTAGAAACACTATTTCGAATTCAGATGTCACATTCAAATCGAATATCACATTCGAATTTGAATATTACATTTATAAAACACAGTATTAGACTAGAAATACTATTTTGAATTTGAATGTCACATTCAAATCGAATATCACATTCAAATTTTCGAATATTACATTTAAAAAACACAGTATTAGATTAGAAATACTATTTCGAATTTGAATGTGACATTCGAATGTAGCATTCGACTTCGAATATTACATTTATTAAACACAGTTGTAGATTAGAATAAACCAAACATACTTATATAGAGAAGTAGTAAACTGATAATAATAAGACTGCAACAATATCAGTACCATGTCAGTAAAGACATTAGTGAAAGTAAAATACATTTTACGTGATGGTTGATGGTGACCATTTCCCTCAAACATTAGGTGTCACTTCTTACTGTACAATGCACTATATAGTAATCTGTTTATAGACAATTACATTTCCTACAAATGGTGCAGAGTGCTAGAACATGGTGGTTTCAAGTTTCCTTATTCTCTGCACTGGTGCCTGTAAAATGCACTTCAAAATGGTCTTAGTGTCCTGAAAAGATGGAAAAGAAAGGACTGAAGGCTGGTAAATTAGTCTGAATTGTTTTAAAATGCTAGATTGGCATTGAAGCTTGTTTATAAACTGTATTTCCTTGGTTTAGACCTCTGTTTTTCAAACCTGTCCTCGGGTCTCCCTAACACGCCAAAGTTTTATGATATCTGAACTGGAGCACAGGTGAAATAATCAGCTGATTAGTAAACAAATGGCTAGATTACGAGTTTTGCGTTATGAGGGATGCGGTGCTAACTTGCACGTTATTGTCACCGCTAACTTACCTACAGCGCTGGTATTATGGGTTTTTATAAACCTGGCACTAACAGGCAAGAAGTGAGCGTAGAGCAAAATTGTGCTCCATGCCGCACTCCAATATCAGCACTGCTTAAGTCAGCGGTGAGCTGATTGCACATGCTCGTGCACAATTTCCCCATAGACATTAATGGGGAGAGCCGGCTGAAAAAAAGTCGAACACCTGCAAAAAAGCAGCGTAAACCTCTGTAATGCAGCCCCATTGATTCCTATGGGGAAAGAAATTTTATGTTTACACCTAACACCCTAACATGAACCCCGAGTCTAAACACCCCTAATCTTACACTTATTAACCCCTAATCTGCCGCTCCGGACATCGCCGCCACTATAATAAACATATTAACCCCTATACTGCCGCACTCTCGCATCGCAAACACTAGTTAAATATTATTAACCCCTAATCTGCTGCCCTTAACATCGCCACCACCTACCTACATTTAATAATCCCTAATCTGCCGACCTCAGCGTCACCGCCACTATACTAAATTTATTAACTCCTAAACCTAAGTCTAACCCTAACACCCCCTAACTTTAATATAATTAAAATAAATCTAAATAAAACATACAACTAATAACTAAATAATTCCTATTTAAAACTAAATACTTACCTGTAAAATAAACCCTAAGCTAGTTACAATATAACTAATAGTTACATTGTAGCTAGCTTAGGGTTTATTTTTATTTTACAGGCAAGTTTGTATTTATTCTAACTAGGTAGAATAGTTATTAAATCGTTATTAACTATTTACTAACTACCTAGCTAAAATAAATACAAATTTACCTGTAAAATAAAACCTAACCTGAGTTACACTAACACCTAACCTTACACTACAATTAAATAAATTACCTAAATTAAGTACAATTACCTAAATTACAAAAACAAACACTAAATTACACAAAATAAAAAAAAGAAATTATCAGATATTTAAACTAATCTATAATAGCCCTATCAAAATAAAAAAGCCCCCCCCCAAAATAAAAAAAACCCTAGCCTAAACTAAACCACCAATAGCCCTTAAAAGGGCCTTTTGCGGGGCATTGCCCCAAAGAAATCAGCTCTTTTACCTGTAAAAAAAATACAAACAATCCCCCAACAGTAAAACCTACCACCCACACAACCAACCCCCCAAATAAAATCCTATCTAAAAAAAACCTAAGCTCCCCATTGCCATGAAAAGGGCATTTAGCTCTTTTTCAGCCCAAAAGCCCTAATCTAAAACTAAAACCCCCCCAATAAACCGTTAAAAAAACCTAACTCTAATCCCCGAAGATCCACTTACAGTTTTGAAGACCGGACATCCATCCTCAACCAAGCCAGGAGAAGTCCTCAGCGAAGCGGCAAGAAGTCCTCAACGAAGCTGAGAGAATTCTTCACCCAAGCCGGCAGAAGTGGTCCTCCAGACGGGCAGAAGTCTTCATCCAGACGGCATCTTCTATCTTCATCCATCCGGCGTGGACCGGCTCCATCTTCAAGACATTTGACGTGGAGCATCATCTTCTTTCGACGGCGACTAAAGAATGAAGGTTCCTTTAAGGGATGTCATCCAAAATGGCATCCCTTGAATTCCGATTGGCTGATAGAACTGATAGAATTCTCTTAGGGAAGTGATAATATTAGGTTTTAGCAAAAAGAAGTCCAATCTAAACGTTAAAGTGGGCGGAATTAATGATTATGCATTCTAGAGTGTAGTGACAAAGTGGAGTTAAAAGTATATGTGGACTCAGTACTGGGCGGTAAGGAGTTGAGGTCTGTATAATGATAAACAAGCAGAGACCCCTGTCATATGATACCTCTAAGAGAGGAGATCACCATAAGCTGAACTTTGAGCTTTTCATCTCTGCACAGAGTACTCGCACCCGCAACATGACTAACAGGAAAACTAACATGTAACTTAACAATTCTTACCTAAGTTATAACATTAGATGGATAAGTTTAGGAGCAAGATATGCAGAGAGCTATCGACCATATAATTTACAAGGAGAACAAATGAGTGAGTCGTGTAGAGAGCAGAGCTAACGCAACAAAGCCAGAGCAGTCTCAAAGCAAGCACATTTATATATATATCCCCGTAGAAATGTTCACATGGGCGCATCTAGTCCACACACGTGTGCAGAGCAGCGGTTTCTTTCAGGGCAAACACAGCAAATGTGCATATACTCTTTAATGACCGATAGCCGTAAGGTCAGGTAGTAATTATATTGAACAGGGAAAAATTGCAGTATAAACCAGTGAACTTATTTACACATATATTAGGGTCAAAAGTGTTACGCTTCACATATGGGTATAGCGATCCAAATCAGGTTTCCCCTCAGTCGCATACTGTCATCCCACTCCAGCCTTCGGTAGATCTAGTCCAGTTAATAGTCCGAGATGAATACCATGTCCGGAGCATTGTCCGTTTGTAGCGCTGAGGCACCATGTGATGTTACTTAACTGTAGGGAATCTGTGATAGAGCTGTAAGAGTCCACGTGCACGCTGTGTGTCACGGCTCTTAAATGATGATCGGCCTCCTCTAACCCAGGTTTGGGGGACTTTATCATGTTTAAGACATTCACCTCTCCATCTATCCGTGCTACCAAAGGAATCTGATAGCTAAGCCTTGTTAGGGCAGCAGTAGGGCCAAAATCTTTCACTGTTGCTGACATGCCGTTATCCAAAATGGCAGATACTGAGAAGATTCCATTTCTATTCAGGGTGGGTAATGATATTTGCCGCATCTCCATCGAGCGGGCAGGGAATACTCTAGGAATGTCAGTTGCATGAAGCGGTCGAATTTCTCGCAGAAGTGCTCCCAAAGCTGCTTGTAGGGAGTCAAACAAAGGCGTGAAAACTTCCATAAGGGATGAGGTAACATGCTCCATCATGCTTGTCGTCTGGGTGAACACGGTAGAAAAGCCTACAGGCTTAAATTTCCTTATTATGCCTTCTCAGTAGCCAGGAGTTGAAATGTCCTGATCCTATTAGTTTCCCTGGCACATTTATTGCCAAGGGAGGTCTGGATAGCTTAAGGTTTGGCCACAAAACACTTATGAGTAGAAGTCATTCACGGAGCGATGTGAATCAGTGGCCATCTTGGTGAGCCACTCACTGGAAGTCCAATTGTAAAATATTTTCATGGGGTTTTTTTATGGCAAAGTAGTCATGCTGGATAGAATGAAATATGTCTTCAGAGGCTTATTGTGAGCGATTCTTCACCTGCACCTGTTCCTAGTAAACAGAATTCATAAAGTCTGTATCACCCCTGTCTGGTCTCATGGTTTAGATTGTGCATATGTTAGAGTCATCTGTTTTATAGAGAAATATTTGTTTTTATATTTAGTTTTACTTTATTTGTTCTGTAAATTTTGATGGTGTCTTTGTGATGCTGATATACTGTAAAGTGTAGCTTATCCTATTGCCAAGGTAAACAGGTACAAATTAGATGCTGATCTGTTAATTACAACAGAGAGTGACTCACAGCTCATGGCTGATGGAGCGAGAACAAATCTTTAGAAATTCTGCAATTGTTGTGTTCGAATGTTTTATCATGTAATTTAGTTTCACTGTCAAATTCTGATTAAAGGGCCATGATACCCAAATGTTGAAACACTTGAAACTGATGCAGCATTGCTGTAAAAAGCTGACTAGAAAATATCACCTGAACATCTATATGTAAAAAGAAAGATATTTTACCTCAAAAATTCCTCAGTAGCCACATCCCATTGTAAAGGACTTATAAGCAGCAAATCAGTATGTCTGTCCCAGGACAGGCTAAGGAGTGAGCTTTGTGCACACTCATCTTATTTCCCTATTCAGTTTAAGGAAGTTTACTATGAAGTTAAGTGAAATCTCATGAGATCACAGTAAAAGAGTTCATGACCTCAGCACTGTTGATGCTGATTGGCTGCTGTTCATTTCTTCATTTACTTATTTTTTACCTGCAGCTGGGCAGCAGCTGAGTATAACTTTTTACACAGAACTTACTCTGCTGAACTGAGGAGATTGTGAGGTAAAATATCTTCTTTTTTTACATAGAGATGCTCAGGTGATATTTTCCTGTGACCTGTCAGCTTTTTACAGTTATAATGCATCAGTTTCAAGTGATTTAGCATATGAGTATAATGTCCCTTTAAGGTAAAAACATTGAAACAACAATATTTACATTCAGTATACAAATCAACATTAAATCTTAAAGGGACAGTAAAGTCAAAATGTAACTTGCATGATTCAGACAGAACATGCAACTTTAAACATCTTTACAATTTACTTCTATTATCAAATTTGCTTTGTTTTCTTGTTATCCTTTGTTGAATAGTAAATCTAGGTAGGCTGATGGAGCTCAGGAGAACTAAGAGAACTAAGTAGGATAATAACTGGCACAAGAGCAAAGCTAATCGTGCTAGGTGGCATTTAGAAAGTGCCAAGTCTTCCCTTCAGCAATGAATAAAAAACGAAAATAGATTCTGATTAGCTGCATTGACCTTTGACATCTAAATAATGCATCCAAGGAGGGGGTTTATTGCCTGAGAAATATTAAACAATCCTCTCAGTCCAATTTAAGGGGCAGTAAACACCTTGTAATTACAGATATTTATGTTGTGTTGTTATAAAATAACATATCAGCCAAGTCTTAAAGGGACATTCTGGTCAACATTTAAATACACATAGATGAATTACATCTTTGAATAGAAACATTTTTAGTGATAACATTTTCTCTGCATGTGCATGTGAAGCATAGCTAGATATTTTCAGTGCACCAGCATTTTAAATGCTGCAGCTGCTCAGAGTGCCAGCGGGGTTTGAATCATGTCAGTAATTAACAAATTGAGTCATTACCAGATGGTACAAGCACCTTAGGCTCTCTGAGAAAGTGCTGTGCTTAAAATGCTGGTGCACGGTGCATATGTAAATATACATTTGTAACAGCTATAGCTTTTATTAGAAGTATTTTTGCTAATGCATGTATATTACAAAAATGTTTCTATTCAAAACTGAAATATATTAATGCAGATTTCAATTTTGGCTGGAATATCCATTTAATGTTTTTTAAAACAAGTTAACATCCTTTTTTCTGCAATTATTTTTTTAAAAGCCAAACTCAACCCTTTATTTGGAGGAGCCAATCTGGGCTTTAGTCAACAGAAAACCAGGCTAGCCATGGTAGCCAATAGTATAAAATGCTTTTATTTGCAGTTGTTATCATTTAAAGCCTATTAAGGGCAGATATGTAGCAGGGTTATAGCCTTGAGAAGTCACTAAATTACAGGAAAAGGTGCAAAATAAATATTGAAAATATATTGCAAAGTAGTTTCATTATGCATAAATATGCATTTTGGGCTAGATTACAAGTGGTTCTCTAAAGTTATCACGGGTCTTTATAAGCAATATTACAACCGTGCTAACGTATGAGCACAAGTTAAAAGTAAATGGTTGTGCTCGAGGGCAAACACCCAAGACCTAGCTTGAAGTGTAAGGGTTTAAAAAAAAGTTGCACTACGTACAACATAAATACATTAGAAATAAGGTAGTACACTCATATATGCACTGTCTGATTAAAAGATATTTTTTGACTGGAAAGGGCTGTAATGTATGTATATAGCAATACACTGTGTGCAGAATTATTAGGCAAATGAGTATTTTGACCACATCATCCTCTTTATGCATGTTGTCTTACTCCAAGCTGTATAGGCTCGAAAGCCTACTACCAATTAAGCATATTAGGTGATGTGCATCTCTGTAATGAGAAGGGGTGTGGTCTAATGACATCAACACCCTATATCAGGTGTGCATAATTATTAGGCAACTTCTTTTCCTTTGGCAAAATCGGTCAAAAGAAGGACTTGACAGGCTCAGAAAAGTCAAAAATAGTGAGATATCTTGCAGAGGGATGCAGCACTCTTAAAATTCCAAAGCTTCTGAAGCGTGATCATCGAACAATCAAGCGTTTCATTCAAAATAGTCAACAGGGTCGCAAGAAGCGTGTGGAAAAACCAAGGCGCAAAATAACTGCCCATGAACTGAGAAAAGTCAAGCGTGCAGCTGCCAAGATGCCACTTGCCACCAGTTTGGCCATATTTCAGAGCTGTAACATCACTGGAGTGCCCAAAAGCACAAGGTGTGCAATACTCAGAGACATGGCCAAGGTAAGAAAGGCTGAAAGACGACCACCACTGAACAAGACACACAAGCTGAAACGTCAAGACTGGGCCAAGAAATATCTCAAGACTGATTTTTCTAAGGTTTTATGGACTGATGAAATGAGAGTGAGTCTTGATGGGCCAGATGGATGGGCCCGTGGCTGGATTGGTAAAGGGCAGAGAGCTCCAGTCCGACTCAGACGCCAGCAAGGTGGAGGTGGAGTACTGGTTTGGGCTGGTATCATCAAAGATGAGCTTGTGGGGCCTTTTCGGGTTGAGGATGGAGTCAAGCTCAACTCCCAGTCCTACTGCCAGTTTCTGGGAGACACCTTCTTCAAGCAGTGGTACAGGAAGAAGTCTGCATCCTTCAAGAAAAACATGATTTTCATGCAGGACAATGCTCCATCACACGCGTCCAAGTACTCCACAGCGTGGCTGGCAAGAAAGGGTATAAAAGAAGAAAATCTAATGACGTGGCCTCCTTGTTCACCTAATCTGAACCCCATTGAGAACCTGTGGTCCATCATCAAATGTGAGATTTACAAGGAGGGAAAACAGTACACCTCTCTGAACAGTGTCTGGGAGGCTGTGGTTGCTGCTGCACGCAATGTTGATGGTGAACAGATCAAAACACTGACAGAATCCATGGATGGCAGGCTTTTGAGTGTCCTTGCAAAGAAAGGTGGCTATATTGGTCACTGATTTGTTTTTGTTTTGTTTTTGAATGTCAGAAATGTATATTTGTGAATGTTGAGATGTTATATTGGTTTCACTGGTAAAAATAAATAATTGAAATGGGTATATATTTGTTTTTTGTTAAGTTGCCTAATAATTATGCACAGTAATAGTCACCTGCACACACAGATATCCCCCTAAAATAGCTATAACTAAAAACAAACTAAAAACTACTTCCAAAAATATTCAGCTTTGATATTAATGAGTTTTTTGGGTTCATTGAGAACATGGTTATTGTTCAATAATAAAAAAAATCCTCAAAAATACAACTTGCCTAATAATTCTGCACTCCCTGTATATATTTAAAAATATTAGAACATTTTCTTCTATGTGAATAACATTGGAATGCAAATTATGCATAACTACTTTCGGATATAGTGCAATTTATTTAATGCGTGTCAGATTAGAGCGTGGGCACAGTCACAATATCCGAAGTCCTGAAGTTGGCATGCATTCAGGTTTCGTGCGCAATCTAACTTTTTACATTTTTAAATTTTCTAACATATAAAAACAAATTATAATAAATTCTATTTCTGCATGCCATTAGCACAATCAGCACTTTATGCATGGTATTAGCACAATCATTGTAAACATAGTTTTATCCGTTCAGAACATTAGTTGATAATATTTTAATTTTATTTCAACAGGGCGAAGGTGTCCAACAGCTTAGAGAGGCCTTAAAAATTTTAGCAGAGAGAGTGCTGATCCTGGAGCACATGATAGGTATTCATGGTGAGTAACTTTTTTTTAATTTAATTAATTATTTAATAGTCTATTTAGCATCATGGTCTCTCTGAAGTGCATGTATCCTTTGTGTATTCCTACTCATGATGGGAAGGTTTAGCCTATAGAAATTTACAGATCACATTGCCATCATTTAAAGGGATCCTAAAACTAATTTTTTTCTTTAATGATTTCGACAGAGCATGCACTTTTAAACAACTTTTAAATTTACTCCTATTATCATTTTTTATCAATCATTACAACCAACCACAAAAACGAATTCCCTTTAATATCTAGTCCAGTCTGTACACTCACTCTCAATGTTTAGTTCCATCACTGTTATTATAAATCTCTGTTGTTGCAATTAATCCCTGATCTAACCAACTCTCAGAGAAGCATAACTGCAGAGATTTAACCGGGTCTCTTTGTTACAAACCTGTGGGAAAAAGTACTTATTTAATTGCCTATTACACAATCTGAACTCTAATTCTCTGAGCTTTTGGAATACAACTACCTATTGTATCACTTCACTGAAATAGGGCTAACATAAGCAACAAAGGAAATGTATACATAAAAAGACTAAAACCGCTACTTCCTACAGTTACATTTCTCTTTGATATTGTTTGTCATCACTCTACTTCTATGAATCTATAAATATTTGGATGTCCACAAGAAATATCAATTTAGACTTCCTTAGATCTTCTATCCAGTAACACTTTTCCATCTCTTTTGTAGCAGGTTGTAGGCATTGTTTACATTTTGAAAGTTATGCAAATCAGAACATTTGAATAGACTGGGCCCTATTTAAAAGTTTTAAGTATCAAGCTGAACTAATGAGAAATTTAGCTGATGAGCATAACTTAAACTTTTGACTGAAACTATAGCACTATAAAATCAGCTCATCAGCATGTACATGTCTGCACACATATACCATTTCTCTTGTTGGTATTCAGATATTGACCCTGATATTTGACAGACCATCAAGAAACTGCCTCACTGGCCTTGTCAGCCTCGCAGTCCGATGGTCTATGAAGATATTCCAAGAAAAGGGGCTCGTCCAAGCAATGCCAGTGAGCGGCAATGTCTCTCCCATAGAAGTTGATGGAAGCGTAATGTCACCACCCACATCGCTGACATTGCCGCTTGTCTGCTTTTTGCTGTGACCTGGGGGAGTCTTTTTGAAGTGTGCCTACACAGCGCAGACAGTGTGCTCACTGAAACTAAAAAAATGTTTCCATGTAGGCACACTCCAAATATTCAATTCCAGTTCCCCATTACTCCCAGAAGGTACCACCCCCCAAACAAGTGGTATCCCTAGGTGCCTCATCAAATTGCCAACAACATACTAAAAGGGGGACTTGATCCCCTGTATCCTGCTTGATTGGCACCCCTTTTAAGAAGCGGCAGACTCAATTCTGGTCCGGTGCTGAGGTTTTCTGGCCCTCCGATGTGTACCACATCTCCTTAACAAAATATGCATTGTCATGTACAAAGTAAATTATTTAAAGTATTGAAGATATCTTAAAGGTATTTAATGGTTGCTTACTATTTTTTCAAATATAAATATATATTTAAAAATATGTTTATGTTTCAAATAATAGAAAGCTTTATTAAATACCTTTTAGTCTATAGATATATATATATACAATGGTTTAAACAACATGCATTGTACATGACTATGCATATCATTTAAAATTCCAATTATCCTAGCTTTGTGAAGGAATAATCTAGATTTTATTAAAGACACAGAGACTAATATTTTGCTATCTCTTTCTTTTACTATTAAATGCAGTACAATAGCATAAAGAATAAAAATGTACATAAAAGTTGAACTAACAGAGAACAGTTAAAGTTTAAAAAAATTAGACAGTAAAACCAGTGCAGAACAACAGAGACTGGCCAATCAGTATACAGCATACAACAATAAACTGTCCAATACAAAACACTACATCCTCTTTCTTGCCGATGCTGGTGAACTGAATAAAAAATGCGGATATTTTAGAAATAAACAGGAACATTAAACAATAGAACAGGATCCAAAACATGAATCTTAAAAGCTGGAAAGTCACTCTTGTAGGAAGAAATTCTTGGAATTGTAAATACGAGGAAATTCTTTTTCTCCACGAGGGAACCTTTTGGGAAGTTGAATGAAGAAAAAATAGTAGAAATCCTTAATCTCCGAGGAGATTTTCATTGATTTGGAGCTAAAATAAAACAGATTGTATATATTATAAGGGAGGGTAAACAATAATGGAAGGAAAATATTCATCTCCGTGTCTTTAATAAAATCTAGATTATTCCTTCACAAAGCTAGGATACTCTGAATTGTATTACAAGCACAGAGACTTCATATTTTGCTAGTTTAAAGCTTTCTTAACAAAATAAACTAAAAAAGAAGAGTGTTGAATGGGTTTGAAATAAAATTGTTTAAAAATGGAGTCAGAGGACCAATCTACAACACTCAAAATTTGTTGAAAAGTAGCAGATTTTTAAAATGCTTTAGATGCTGCAGAACCTCTAACTGAGTGAGCAAAAAAAAATAAATCAGGGGCCTGAGCTAGAGATAGACCTGACCGGATCCAAATGCCATCCTGATGATGCACCCACCCTAGACTGACGATATATTCCTCAAATCCTCTTCTTCCCTACTCTTCTTACTTCTATTCTCCTAACCCCCCCCTTTCTCTTCTGAGCGGGAGTCCCCTGGATCTCCCCCATCCGCGTTACAAAACCCTATCATGTGTTTTAACCAACCTCTGTACCTGCGGAATCCTTTTGAACTATTTTCTATACATTTCAAAATGTGTGTCTACAAACCGTCTAGAGGACGCTATGAGTCCTCGATTTGCTAATTATGTTTCTGTTTTGTTTCTTTTTCTTATTGTGTGCATATTCTCACTTGTAAACATGATAAGATAAATAAAGCTCTTTTGAAAACTTAAAAAAATAAAAAAAAAATAAAAAAAAAAAATCAATGTGAGCTTCCTTCATAACCCATTTAACCCATCTTGCAATGGAAGTGGAAGAAACAGGAGAAAAAGGAGAAAAAAAGAAATTATTAATTGAGAAGAGGAAGAGTTTCTAAAGGGTAAAGTTTAAGTTTCATAAACTTTTAAGCATTTAGCAACACACAAATTAGGTTCAGAAGGTAAATAAGGATAGAAAATAGAGGAAGACAAAGTTTTTGTTCTATGAGACAAAAGAAGAGTAATTCTTTCAGAAGAGTAACATTTGGAATTGAAATCTATAGCTTTGACATCTGAAACGCTCCGAAAGGAAATGAGACATAAAAGAGTAGCTAATTTAGCTGATAATTGTTTTAAACTCAATAAATGATTGGAAGGCCAAGATTTAAAAAGAGAAAACATCAGATCAACATCCCAAAAGAAGGTGTATTTAGGAACCGGGTTACATTGAAGCCTTATTGCTTTCAGAAGTTTACAAATTAAATAATGTAGACCAATAGGGGAATTATTAACCAAAGAATGAAAAGAAGAAATGGCAGAACAAGAAACATTATGGATCTATAAGCGAGACCTGAATTAAATAAATAAGATAAAAAATTATCTACATGGCATACATCTGTTGAAATGGGATCAAGATTCCTTTGTAAACACCAGCTAGACCATTTAGACCAAGCTGTGTTATAGCGTTTACGTGTACAAGGGGCAATTACATTTTTTATGAGATTTTTAGCTCTTTCTGAAAGGACATCAAGAGAAAAGGGTCCCCATCATCCACACAACTAGGTTAAGGGATCGAGAGGTTATCAGAGGGTGGAAATTTCCATCTGGGTCTAGAAGAAGGTCTTGGGAATGAGGAAGAAGAAGAGGGAGAGGGAAAGACAACTCGAACAGAGAAGGGAACCAGGGTTGAGTTGGCCAGAAGCGAGTTATTAGCAAGAGAGAAATTTGGTCCCTCCAGACAATCAATATTGTTCTCGCAATCATTGAGAAAGGGGGAAAAGCGTAAGAACCTTGAAGAGGCCAAGTTTGAAGGAAGGCGTCTATTGCTTTGGCTTCTGGATCTGGATGCCAACTGAAATACGAAAGCATTTGGAAGCTCAATTGAGAGGCAAATAAATCTATAGAAAAAGGACCTCTCAGAGGGGCGTGTCTGAGCCACGGCCATGGCAAGCAGCACATATGAGAAGCTCCTGGCTTAATAATGATAATCTGCCACCTATCTACTATACAAATTAGCCATCTTAACCCCTAAACTCTAGGGGTCGCATTGCAGAATAAGTCTAACTGGATGGATATGTTTATTTAGGTTAAAAATACTCACACACCGGAGCCCTAAGCCAGACAGTCGGAAACCTATGTGGCGGCCTACTCATCAATTTCTCCTTACCCCCCCCCCCCAGCTTCCCGGGTAACGTAGATTGGTTTCTATAATTCTATCCACACATATAGCTCTCTATCAATTCCATAAAATATGGAGAAATCTCAACTTCAACGGCAAGTTTTACTGAAGGAGCTTGAGAGAAAAATGCTCAATGGCTATGGTAGTCTCATAATGGCTCTGAGACCCGTGTTTTGAAGTCAACTATGAATAACCCACAGCAGAAGAAGAGTCAATTTCTCATACATATAGCACGCTTTCTCAACCAGAGGCGAGAACCAGACGCACCGAAGTGATCCTCATTAGCAATCCGCCAGACCCCAATGATGCAAAAAAGCACCTACTCTTAATACATGCCCCTGCTGAGAGAGATTTGGCCGATCTTTTGGAGCAAAGTGCTAACGGCTCACAGCAACAAGGGGTAGCTTCAGGTTCAAGTGACAAAGGGGTAAACCTCAGAAATCAATGTGAAAAACAGGACTGGTTCAGGAGGTAGAGGTACTCACCTGGACACCAGACAACCTAGCCCTACGTTTAGCTACTTCTCTTGCTGTCGATTCCCGCTATATCAGAGAAAGAAATATCATTGCTCCATACTCCATCACGGCTCCCACAGTGCACCAGAACTCTAGACAGGCCATGAAACCCTCCCAGCTAGGGCTGACTCAAACCCCAAGGAGAGCCGGAGTGGGTTAAGCTAGGGTGAATTTATCTATGGCTGAGTGGCTTTCACCCTCTGTGACACTCTATTGGGAGGCTTCCGAACCTTATGACATTTAGAGAAGTCGGGTCTCAGTGATGGTCTACTTACCCTACATTTCAAATGTTGGATTTTTAAAAAAAAGATGTTACCTATGACATTATTACAGTTTCATAGCTGTTTTTTTGTATTAGATTCACCTTAATAAATTCACTAGATGGCGCTGATAGATTTAGTGTAAGGTGTTCACATAGAATGTAAGGGTTAATCCCAGGTACTTATTTAAACAGGTGAATCTGTGTATTATTTTAACACATGATTAAGGGGCATATTTGGAGACCCTCCATACTATTTTTTTCAATTTATGCCTTGGGAGCTTGGAAGTAGCTTCAGGTGGGTTTATCCTGTTGGATTGTAGTGCTGGATTCTACTTTACTTTAACTATGACATTATTACACCATAATTTGTGCTTGATGATGTATGGTAGAGTCTTAAAAGTGGGCACATAAATCTTACAAGCCAATATTTTAATTACGAAGGTCTGCATTTGAGTTCTTAATTGAGCATCCTACTACGCTACATATCATACAGGGCCCCTAAATTATACTGAAGGGGTGTGTCTCTAAGTAGACCTGTTTACTGTACATCTTATTCATCAGATACCCAACGGCTGTTCCTACAACACTGCTTAATTTCCTTCTATACACTATAGGGAGTATAATTGTTTTGTATAGAATGAAAAAGTTACTTGTTGTGCTCCACAGGAATACATTTATACTCTGACATGCTGAATATCATATAGAGGACTTAGTCTATGTTCTATACTCTGTGCACTCTCTGTGTATATGTGTATTCTCCAGCATATCTCATCATTAATGAGTGGCATCCCCGAATGTAAAAGCCCAGGGTTCCTGCACAATGAGCCTCACCTCTAAGAAAGTCAGAGAGATTTATTCGTCTGTAAAATATAGATCTCCCCCTCCTTACAAATTATTTTATAGCCCACCTCTTATGCATGTACTAATGATAATGCTGAAGTCTGATACATGTAGGGGGCACACACAGTCCTATATTGTTGAACATACATATTATCACATAGAAATCATCAATGTAAGTAATCTTTTTTGAGTTTAGTCTCTATAAATGACAACAAATCACTGTTTCCTCCATAGTAACTAGGGTCTATCTAGTGGGGATATATATATTTTTACTACGTGCAACATTTAAGTCTATGCTTAGAGGCAGGTTTATAATTCCTAAGTGTTATGGGGTCGGGTAGGAGTTTCAACGAGAGGCTCTTTGGTACATTCACCCATATATTATCACTTTAGCTCCTATCACCTAACTTAAATCTGCTACTTTAAGAATATGGATAGTTGCTAACTACATCCTCCTACTAATATCTTCCATAAACACTTGCCCTATCAGCAGGTTTTTTCCAATGTCCTGACACCTCCCATTCTGCCCTATGCATAACTATAGGGCCTAGATAGATTATGGTGTCACTTACCATAAAAAGGCAACCTGCTAATGAGCCAGCTCTGAGTATAATGCTATTTATGGCCTCATGGTCTGCTTATGTATACAAATAGGTTTCTATCAGCTATCAGCTCCTGTTTATGTTTTACTTGTGCTCCTAATTAAACAGTTTTGGGGCACTGTATTTATGTGTGACACCACCCTGCTATACAGTTATATTATATAAGTCGCTTAAGCAACTTTAAATATCCTCCTCCTACTGTGTAGAATGATAAGTTCAATGATCTGTTTTAGTTAAGCAGACCTTTATGTTCATACTTACAAATATAAGTCTTTTAGAGACCATACATCTTATATACCAATCTCATCTATAGTTTATTACTACAAGCGGTGCTCACCCGCTGATAAAAAATACAAGTTTATATTTTACTGTTATATTTATCATTATTTCGACATATCTATGTAAATATATTATATTTTCAGTTGTTCATAATATGCTTTATCACGCTGATATATTACAAATCTCACATATACTGCATATGTTGTATTATCATATAAGTATTAACAGACGCTAATTTTATGAATTCATCAAAGGGCCCAAGAGTGGCCTCCCTGTAACTATCATTAGTCATACCTCCAATGAACTAGTTGGTCCAAAAGTGACCTGTGCAGTAGTTATTTCATAGATATATATATAAAAAGAAAATGGAGGTTTCATTTAGGTTTGATCACTTTTTTTAATAGCATTTCAGGCATCTACTGATATCAAGGAAATCCCATCCTGGGCATTGAGCTCTTAGTCTAATACCCCCTCACTGCTAAATCTAGTGTAAGAAACAGTTTTTTACCATTTTGGGGAGTGTTGGAGCCTGTCAATCCCATATGTACTCTGTTTGCAATTAACCAGTTTTTGTTTCTACGCCTCCAATATTCCCACCTTACATAATGGGTTTGCAAATGATGTTCATTTTACTATGTGCCTGAATGTTATTGCCTGAAACTCTCTTGTACATTTATTATCTTTGTGAATGACTGCAAAATTTTTGTTGTAATTTATAAAAGTCTCAATAAAAGATTATAAACATAAAACAAAGGACCTCTCGAATCTAGACTTTAACTTCCATTCACTTGCATCCTTCAGTTAACGAGATCCCCAATCTGCTAAAACATTTGAAAGACCAGGATTGTATTCTGCCTTGATTGAAATATTCTTGTCTAAACAAAAATGAAAAAAAATTCTTATAATTGAAAGATGCCTGGACCTGGTACCTCCAAGACGATTAAGATAGTGAACTGTTGACACATTGTCCATGCAAAGGGGAATGGCCACTGGGGAAGAAAACTTTAGAAAACTTTTGATAGCAAAGGGACCTGCCAAAACTTCCAGACAATTTATGTGAGGATCCTTTTCCCCATGAGACCATTTTCCTCCGGTGATACAAGGGTCGCAACGAGCACTGAACCGCTCGCGTCTGATTATATCACTATATCTGGATATTTTCCGAAAATAGCTCTCCCGTTCCAAGCCTCCATGTTTGATAACCACCAGAGGAGTTCCTCTCTTTCTTATTTTGAAAGGGGAATAAAATGATTGTAGGAAAGACCCTGTTGTAAATGATACATTTCGTTGAAGTTCTCTGTAATGTAAAGGAACTGGGAAAATAGCCTGAATAGAGCATGAAAGTAACCCTACTATCTTGGCTATTGTTCTGATGCATACAAATTGTTTTGAAAGGGTTTTGGAGATCTCTTTTTTGATATTCTTTAATTTCTGAATTGGTAAACTGAGAGTTGAATTCAGAGTGTTTATCTGGAAACCCAGATAAAAAAGTGATTTTGTAGGATAAAGGATAGATTTTTTTTTGTTGATGATGAAACCTGAAATGAGATGGTAACAGGGCCGGACTGAGAATTCAGACCGGCCCTGGAAATTTGTGTAGACCAGCCCTGCCCCTGACACCTTCATGCCCCGGGCCATGCCACCACCTGGCCCGGCCATGGTAAAACTTCTGTGGCTTCCAGCCCAATCTAGCTTTGTGCTAAATTGTTCCCGGTGCTGAGAGCGAGAGAGCACCTTAGCTAGTGATATAAAAAGTGGCAGCTGCTATTCTGTCCCCAGAACTGAGTGCTACTATTAAGTGAGTGCCTTATAAAAGGATTTGTGGTACACACAGAGCTCACTGCTCTATACTCACAAAAACCCAGGAGGACCAAAGTGCTGTGATGGTAACCTATACATATTCTGCTGAGCCCCCGCTACCACTGTGCACCACCAGACTGGTCACTGTGAGAACAAAGCACCCACCTGAGGTCTTGACAGTTGGGGATATTGGTCATGCTGGCAGTGGCTGCCTCCCTTGCACTCTACCCTTGAACTGTTCCATCCTTCCTGCGTGCACGGCTACCTAGGATGCTGACACGCTGTGAGGAAGTGATGGGGGAGTGGGAGGTCACAGTGTCACCTTTCAATCCCCCCCAGGCAGCCAGGCTAACAGCACAGATCTTGGAGGCCCCTCCTCCTCCCAACCCCAGCCAGATCAATAGCAGGCACAGCACCTATCTCCTGCCTGCATACAGCACTTGTGAGATCCACTTGCAAGAAGTAAGTGAAGGATTCCCTGTCTCACAGCTGTTGTATGCAAGCCTGTTCCCCTGGTGCGGCCATTTTACATGTGCACAATTGAGACCCTGGGGCAATTGGCAGGACAGGTAGTGCAGCAGCAGCAGCTAAGCCCCCCTAACCCCTAACAGGGGTGCTGCTACTGGCTTGAGCTGAAGTTGAATTGAGCTCCGTGTGCTGGGCCACTTGTGTGTGTTGAGCTCCTCCCTGTGCCGCCACTCCACTCCCTCACCTACACTCTGTGCAGGGCTCTCTCTGCTATGTGGCCCACTGGAATTTTTCCTGGTATCCTGGTGGCCCAATCTGGCCCTGGATGGTAATAGTTAAATTATTTTTTAAAAGAAGAAAGTTCTGGTTCATGATGAGAATATTGTCTTGTTGAATTATAATCCGAATTCCTCTCATTCTTAACCAGGAAATTACAGGTTTTAAAAGTTTGATAAAAATCCAAGGGGCAGAAGAAGACCAAAAGGGAGACAAGTAATACTCCAAAATTGGTCTTTCCACATGAAAGTTAAAAATTCCCAAAGGGATTGATGAATCAGGACTGAAAGGTAAGCATTTGAGAGATCTAGACGAACTAACTAATCATTGTCTATTAAACATTCTCTTAAAAGATGTATACATTCCATTTTGAAATGGCAATAGAAACAAATGAATTTAACATTTATAAATTTATGACTGGACGAAATTGTCCATTTTTCTTTTTCACCATAAATAAATTGCTGAGAAACAAATCTGAGGAAAAAGTAACCTGAAAATAGAGATTTTTATAGAAAAATTTCGAAAATCTTTCTGAACCAGAATTAAGTCTGACTTTTGAAAAATGAATTGGGTTGTGATAAACTATTTGAGTTAGAAAAGAGATTAAGGTTTCTATTTATGATAGTGCGGATGGACATGATACAATGTAACGTATCATGTCCGCTGCACATCGATAAATGCCGACAGCATACGCTGTCTGCATTTACCATTGCACCAGCAGTCCTTGTGAACTGATGGTGCAATGCCGCCCCCTGCAGATTTGGGGCCAATCGGCCGCTAGCAGGGGGTATCAATCAACCGGATCATATTCGATCGGGTTGATTTCTGTCTGCCGCCTCAGAGCAGGCGGACAGGTTACGGAACAGCTGTCATTAGACTGCTGCTTCATAACTTCTGTTTCCGGCGAGCCTTCAGGAGCTATACGGAGCTTGATAAAGTCCAATTTTGAGAGAACTGAAGAATTCTTCCACCAATTATATGAGGGGGAAAAGGAAAAGGAAGAAAATTTGGATGATTTACCTTGGGGAAAATGGGATCTTCCTCTGAAACGGAAACTCCTTTGGTTCCACAGACGGGCTCTGGGTGGAAAGAATTGATTGGAGGTGTCCTGGAATAGTCTCTGGATTTCGATACAGCCAATAGAATGCCAGCTCAATCCTATTGGCTAATTGGATCAGCCAATAGGATTGAAGTTCAATCCTATTGGCTGATTGCATCAGCCAATAGGATTTTTTCAACATTAATTCCGATTGGCTGATAGAATTCTATCAGTCAATCAGAATCTAAGGGACGCCATCTTGGATGACGTCATTTAAAGGAACCTTCATTCGTCGTTAGACGTCAGAAAGAAGAGGATGTCTTAAAGATGGAGCCGCTCCGCACTGGATGGATGAAGATAGAAGATGCCGGATGGATGAAGACTTCTGCCCGTCCGGAGGACCACTTCTCCCAGCTTGGATGAAGACTTCTCCCGGTTTCGTTGAGGACTTCTTGCCGCTTCGATGAGGACTTCTCCCGGCTTCGTTGAGGATGGATGTCGGATCTTCAAAACTGTAAGTGGATCTTCGGGGGTTAGTGTTAGATTTCTTTTAAGGGTTTATTGGGTGGTTTTAGTTTTAGATTAGGGACTTTGGGCAGCAATAGAGCTAAATGCCCTTTTAAGGGCAATGCCCATCCAAATGCCCTTTTCAGGGCAATGGGGAGCTTAGTTTTTTTTAGTTAGGGTTTTATTTGGGGGGTTGGTTGTGTGGGTGGTGGGTTTTACTGTTGGGGGATTGTTTGTATTTTTTTTTACAGGTAAAAGAGCTGATTTCTTTGGGGCAATGCCTAGCAAAAGGCCATTTTAAAGGCTATTGGTAGTTTAGTTTAGGCTAGGGTTTTTTTTTATTTTGGGGGGGATTTTTTTTTTTGATAGGACTATTATATTAGGTGTAATTAGTTTAAATATCTTGTAGTTTGTTTTTTATTTTGTGTAATTTAGTGTTTTTTTTGTAATTTAGGTAATTGTATTTAATTTATTTAATTGTATTTAATTTAGGTAATTTATTTAATTGTAGTGTAGTATTAGGTGTTAGTGTAACTTAGGTTAGGTTTTATTTTACAGATAAATTTGTATTTATTTTAGCTAGGAAGTTAGTATATTTAGTAACTATTCTACCTATTTAAAATAAATACAAACTTTCCTGTAAAATAAAAATAAACCCAAAGCTAGATACAATGTAACTATTAGTTATATTGTAGCTATCTTAGGGTTTATTTTATAGGTAATTATTTATTTTTACATAGGAATTATTTAGTTATTAATAGTAGGTTTGATTTAGATTTAATTTAATTATATTTGTTAGGGGGTGTTAGGGTTAGGGTTAGACTTAGGTTTAGGGGTTAATAAATTTAGTATAGTGGCGGCGACATTGGGAGCTGCAGATTAAGTGTTAATAAATGTAGGTAGGTGGCGGCGATGTTAGGGATGGCAGATTAGGGGTTAATACTATTTAACTAGTGTTTGCGATGCGGAAGTGCGGCGGTTTAGGGGTTAATATGTTTATTATAGTGGTGGCGATGTCCGGAGCGGCAGATTAGGGGTTAATAAGTATAATGTAGGTGTTGGCGATGTCGGGGGCGGCAGATTAGGGGTTAATAAGTGTAAAATTAGGGGTGTTTAGACTTGGGGTTCATGTTAGGGTGATAGGTGTAAACATAAATTTTGTTTCCATATAGGAATCAATGGGGCTGCGTTACAGAGCTTTACGCTGCTTTTTTGCAGGTGTTAGACTTTTTCTCAGCCGGCTCTCCCCATTGAGGTCTATGTGGAAATTCTGCACAAGCACGTACAACCAGCTCACCGCTGACTTAAGCAGCGCTGGTATTGGAGTGCGGTATGGAGCACAATTTTGCTCTAGGCTCACTTCTTGCCTAATAACGCCGGGTTTCTGAAAACCTGTAATACCAGGCTGTAGGTAAGTGAGCGGTGAGAATAACGTGCAAGTTAGTACTGCACCCCTCATAATGCAAAACTCATAATCTGGCCGCTTATTTGGAATGAAAAAATATAAAAGTAAAATGGAGAAAAGAAACAGGGTGGAATAAGAAAATCAGCCAATCGGAATTAAGTGGAGTTCTGCGCTTCTGAAATGTGACAGCGACTACATTAAGATGAGGGCTCATATAAAAAAGCTGAAGAAAAGAAGATGCGTAGAGGAGGCGATGTAAAAAGGCTATTGAAGTCCACCGTCATAAAGATGGGCCCCCGGTACCAGGAACCGGGACGAAGAGGGCCCCGACATGGAAGAATATGAGGAGTGGAGGCGGAGTAAGAAGCCACCAAAGCAGCCTCTGCTGCCATAAAGATGGGCCCCCTGTACAAGAAACCAGGATGAAGAGGGCCCAACATCAGATCAAGAGGAGCTGGATTTCCCAAAGGTGAGTACAACCTTTGGGGTTAGTTATGGCTTTTTTGGGGTGGGTTTTTTATTTTTAAGAATAGACTTTTTTATTTTAACTTTTATTTTGTAGGATAGGTTATTTTAGGTTGACTTTATTATTATGCTGGTGAGGGTTACTTGTATTGCAGAGGGGGGTTTGTAATTGTTTTCTTTTTGTAAAAGCTGAAATAACTTTAGGGCAATGCCCTACAAAAGGCTCTTTTAAGGACTATTGTAATTTATTTTAGTGTTAGGGTTTAGTGTTTTTTTTGTTTTGGGTGGGTTTTTTATTTTATGGGGCATGTAGTTTAGTTTAGGTATAATGGTGTTTTTTATTTTGGATATAGTAGTGTCAGGGTGCCAGGAATCAGACTGAGACAAGAAGTGCAAAAATAATCATACCCTTATTAATAACAAAAATAATAAAAAGTCCACAAGTCAAATAACAAGCCAGGAGTCAAAACCAGAGCTGGTAGTCAGACGAGCCGAGTCAGGAGCCAAAGCGAGTAGTCAGACGAGCCAGAATCAGGAACAAGGAGAACAGCAAAGTCAGGAACAAGCCAGGGATTAGGAACCAGAAGAGACATCAAACTAGCCAGCTAATACACAGGAACTCACAAACAGGTCTGAGACAATGCAAGGGCAAAGCATACTCAACAGAGGCCCTATAAATAATAAGTGATGACATCACAATTCTGAGACTGCAACCTGTCTCACACGGATGATGTACAACAGTCTGGCCATAAGAGAGTGTGCAGGAAATGAGCAGCATCACACACTCTGAACCAGATTCTGCAAGAAAGGTGAGTAAAATGACTGCCAGCAGCACATGGCAAACAAAGCAGGGAAAAAACCCTGACAAGTAGTTTATTACTTCTTCTAACTTAGATTTTTTATTTTATTGTAACTTAGTTGTTTATTGTTTTAACTTAGGGGGTTTAGATTAGAGGGGGTAGTTAGTTGTTAGGTAGAGGAGGGTTAAATTGCGTTTGGGTTGTGGCGGTTTAGGTTTAATTTTTTTGTAACTTCCATTTTTTTTGTAACTTAGGGGGTTTAATTTAGAGGGGGGGAGGAGTTAGTTTGGGGTATGTAGCGGTATAGGGGTTAATAGTTTAGTACTTGCTGTGGGTATGTGGCGGTATAGGGCTTAAAAGGATAGATACTTGTGGAGGGTATGTGGTGGTTTAGGGGTTAATAGGATAGATACTTGATGTGAGCTAGTGACGGTATAGGGGATAATAGGAGAGATACTTGCGGTGGGATAGTGGCAGTATAGGGGTAAATAGGATAGATACTTGCAGTGGGCAAGTGGTGGTATAGGGGTTAATTGTTTAGTACTTGCGGTAGGCTAGTGGGGGTTTAGGGGTTAATAAGATAGATACTTGTGGTAGGCTGGTGGCGGTATAGGGGTTTATAGTTTAGTACTTGTGGTGGGCTAGTGGTGGTATAGGGGTTAATAGGATAGATACTTGCAGTGGGCTAGTGGTGGTATAGGGGTTAATAGGATAGATGCTTGCAGTGGGTATGTGGTGGTTTAGGGGTTAATTGGATATTGCGGTGGGTATGTGGCAGTTTAGATCGTTATTAGTGTAGTGTTAGTTTACGATCATGGGGTACTTCAGTTTATTGGTATTAGGATTAGTGGATAGGCACACTGCAGTTCTATTCCACGGGATCCTTTACTATACATCGCCAATATTAACGGCGATGCTGGATGTTGTCTATAGCTAACATTGCCAACCAGTGGCATGTGGGCTAGTGGTGATATAGGGTTAATAGGATAGATAATTGTGGTGGGTATGTGGTAGTTTAGGAGTTAATAGGATAGATACTTGCGGTGGGCTAGTGGTGTTATAGGGATTATTAGTTTAGTACTTGTGGTGTGTTAGTGGTTGTATAGGGGCTAATAGGATAGATACTTTCAGTGGGCTAGTGGTGGTAAAGGGGTTAATAGGATAGATGCTTGCAGTGGGTATGTGGTGGTTTAGGGGTTAATTGGATATTGTGGTGGGTATGTGGCAGTTTAGATCTTTATTAGTGTAGTGTTAGTTTACGATCATGGGGTACTTCAGTTTAGGGGTATTAGGATTAGTGGTTAGGCACACGGCAGTTCTATTCCAAGGGATCGTTTACTATACATCGCCAATATTAACGGCGATGCTGGATGTTGTCTATAGCAAACATTGTAAACCAGTGGCATGTATAGTTAATGCCTCTCGGCGATGTCAGGAACTTGGAATATTTTGAAAGGCTCACTCGATATAGCTGCGGAAGTATTTTGCCGCCTCGTAGCACTTTCAATCATCAGGGCCATTATCTTTATGCTGGTAACAGCCCACAGTATCTTTCTCATATCATCTCAATAAAATATATCTTCACTTCAAAGATAGGAAAAGGCTAGACACTCTGTAAGCTGCTATTTATAGTGAAATACCCAGAGTATAACAATAGCCCTGTCATTATTAATAGTAACCAGTAAGCTATCACACTTGGATGTTATTGTGATCAGCTTATTTGATTTCACCATAGTTTAGACAGAATTTGGAAGTTTTGCTGATTAGCCAAAATTAAAGTAAAATCACATTAGCATTAGCTGATCAACGTAAGTTCCAAATTCAATTACTATTATAGTGAAATTAAATTAACTAATCAGCATAATATCTAAATCTCATCTAATTTGATTTCACTCTAGTTATATAAGAAAGCTATGTTTATCTGCTAATGTGATTACCCCATAGTTTATAACAAATGTGAAAGTGATGCTTTTCGGATAATTTGATTTTACTGTTCTCTATCTGAGAGTCATATTGATCAGTTAAACAATACAGAAATCAAATTAGCTGATGAAAATAACTTCAAAATTCAATCACAACTACAGTGAAATAAATGTGTTTATCAGTATAACTACAAAATTAGGTAACTCTAGATTGACATAACTTTAAAAAGGTATAAAAATGATATAACTCTGTAATTGAATATGACGTAATTTCACAAAAATACAATTTATCTGTTTTTTCTGTTATGTGCAACATGTAAATTTTTATTTAAAGCTTTATATCTCTGAATCTGTTGTTTTGTTTTCATTCAGAAAGCAATGCTAGTATTGCACAACCACCTTAGGTCTAGCTTCATGTTGAATTTAATAAAGATTGGTATAATACGTTTCCAAATTACTTCTATTATCAAATTTGCTTTGCTGACATGGTATTCTTTGTTGAAGAGAATGTACTTTAATGAATATCTATTGTTTCATTGCAGATACTGCATCTTCAACTGAGCCAGGCTCTGGTCAGGACATTTTAGGTTCAGTCTTTCCTAATAGCTTAAAATTAAAGCGTGAGCAACAACAGAGGTTTCAGTCATTTGACATCTTTTCATCGCTACTGGATGACAGTGATACGAATCAGAAGTGAAAGCAGAGCTGCGGTCGCCATTGGGAAATAAATTGCCAACACACCGATTAAAGTTGCAGAAATTGCATACATTTTATAAATATTTACGGAAGAATATTTCAGCACATGTTGCTCAGAAATTATTTTTGGAAACCAAAATGGCTACTTGTATTTTAAATATTGTTTTGTTTTTATAATAACACTTTAAAAATGTAAAGGTATTTCTTCCAAATATTCTTAATTTACATTTAAAGAATAAGATTTTTGATTTATTAGTGAACTCTAAGCATTTCAATCCATCTGCCCTGCAAGTATTTTTGTAGGTTATACTGCGTCATACATTTGCATAAGTACTATATGGTAGTTTATTGTTAATTTTGACAAAACTGGCTAATTAGTCAAAAATCCACTCTCACCTGTAGGGGATAAATACACAAATAAAATATTGTGGTAATTACTTTTGTATTTTAACCACAAATATTTCCATAAGTGTAGCTAAAACTGGTTTAGCTTAAGTGCCTAAACATTTATATAAAAAATAGGTAAATACAGTATAGTGATTTTTGTTATTTATTTTCCACTAAAAAAATTTAGGATAAGAAAAACACATTAATGCAAGAAAAATTGAATTTTTTTTCTCTTATAGTTTTAATTGATTATTTAAACATTTTAAAGGGGTTAACAGTCAGTCAAATCTGTGAAAAATAATGCTGATTACAACAAACAGTGCAAATCTAAGTCAAACTGCAGGTTTATCATAAACCATGTAGATCTCCAGAACCAATATTAAAAGGACAGTCTAGACCCAATACATAATTTGGATTACTAATTGTTACATACCAGTGAAGCATCCTGCAACTGGTCCCACATATATAAACTTATAAGAAGTACATGAAATATTTAAATATTCATTGTTTGTTAGGAGCCTAAAATGGCTGCCAAGCCCCGCCCACCTATTGCATGAATATTTTGGTGTGTTAAGTTTCTCCATTCATGATCACTCTCACATGCTGATTTGTGCATGTGCAATTTTAAATAACTAACTGAAAAATATTAAACGTGCACTGCTAATCTGTCATGCAAGAAAACAGCTAAATGGACAAGAAGAAAGCTGTGGGCGGAACTTGGTGGGCATTTTCAGCTGCTAACAAACAATGATTATTTAAAAGTTTAATGTACTTCTTACAAGCTTATAGATGTGGAAACCGTTGCGGTATTGACGGCCCCTTTACATAAACCTTTATGAGGACATGTTGAGAAATCATAATTGGGATCCTTCTAATTCTAAGTGGGCACACTCTTGAAATGCACTGAGTGGTTGATGTTTCCTTTGCACTTTAATTAATATTCTTTGGGGGCATGAATATGGCATACTGAAAAATCATTTTCCAATTAAAAACTGAGTATATGAACATATATAAAAGTAGCAAAAAATTAAAGGTAAACAATGATTTAAAGTAATTTCTTTTATATAGTTCACTAAAAAAGTAGCAGTGTTGCATATAAAACCTTCTAGAAGCAATATATATTATGTGACATTCTAAATACAGGTGATAATAAATAAATGAATAAATAAATATATATATATATATATATATATATATATATATATATATATATATATATAGTATATTTAAAAAAAAAAACGCAGTGAAAGATATGTGCCAAAACTGATTGTTAAATCTTTTTCCTAAGTGATAATTTCTTCAAAAAAGAAAAACTGATAGCATACTGTAATTCTGTAAAATGTAGTAAAAATTGGTAATATTTTTATAGCCAATTGCTTACTTACCTGTCAGGCAACAGGCAATCCTTGTGAAAGCTGCCAGCATGCGGAGAACCTTACATTGGTAGTGACAGAATTTTACAGCATGTAAGTGGGTGGAGCTTGTACCATGAGCATGGAGAACGCTTCAATAGGGAAATGCTTTGAACCTTTTGCATCCTTGGTTTAAATAAATGAATACAGACTGTATATGCCCAACTTTGGTTTCCTACCTAAAGTGGCTTTATTAATTATGCATTTATCTGTATAAATTGCTATTCATAATACTTTATTTAGATGCTTCAACATGAAAACAAAATTCGGAAAAAAATATTATAATTTCAAATTAACATAATTGAATACTTAATTGTGATTTTCCTTGTATTAGGATAAAATTAAATTGATCTCCTTTAGAAAAGTCAGAGCAATCTATTCCCTAAACTGAGAGGAACTAATTTAATTATTAAAATTCTGTTATTTTCATTATAAATTCTCTACAATTATATAATGAGATTTTTTTTTATTAAAGTCTTTATCTACATCTATAAGTGGACAAAAAATGGTAAAATTAGAAATATATTTTGTTCAGAAAAAATATAATTTCATATTGGGTTCCTGACAATTCACTACTTTGTAATTATTTGATTTAAATATTGGCTGTAATATTATGGTGATGCAACATGGACAAAGAGCTATGAAGAAAATTATTGCAAGTTCTTGATAAACATTACAATTTTTTAAAACCCACTCTAATGGAGAGTCATCATTTTAATAAAAAATGTGCCTATAGAGTGTTTAAAATAGAGCAGAAAATGATTCAGTCTTTTGCCTTTACTACAGATAGCATAGCAGTGATTAAACAGCACAGTTCTAAGAGAATGATTCTGAGAAATGTTTTTATTAATTACAGAGACCTGATAAAATTATGCAGCTTATTATGTTATATGAATATTTGCTATTTTACTGAAATAAATACAAAAATAGATTGATTAACATCTTATTCAGGTTCAATATTAAAGGATCAGCAAATACAGTAGATTTGCATAATCAACAAATGCATGATAACAAGGCAATGCAATAGCACGTAGTCTGAACTTCAAATGAGTAGTAGATTTTTTTCTGACAAATTAGTTACGTCTATTTTCACTCCTCCTGTGTCATGTGACAGCCACCAGCCAATCACAAATGCATATACGTATAGTTTGTGACATCTTGCACATGCTCAGTAGGAACTGGTGACTAAAAAAGTGTAAATATTAAAAGACTGTGAACATTTTGTTAATGGAAGCAAATTGGAAAGTTGTTTAAAATTCATGCTCTTTCTGAATCGTGAAAGTTTAATTATGACTTGAGTGTCTCTTTAAGGAGAATAAGACAAGAACTTTTACGGACAGTAAAGACAGAATTGAACTTTCATGATTCAGATCGAGCATGCTATTTAAAACACCTTTAAAATTTGCTTTGTTCTTTTGACATCATTTATTGAAAAGTAAACCTGGGTAAGTACAGGAGCAGTATTAGACCAATGGGAGCTAGCCGCACACATAATAATAAGAAGAAGAACAAGCATATATATGCAGCAATCACCAGACAACTCACATTGCTGCTTCTGCACCTACCTAGCTATGCTCTTCAACAAAGGATTCCAAGCCAATTTGTCCCTTTAAATACTCTAGTACTACTTAAATACCAAAAGTGTGTAACAATAATACATTTCTTATGCCAATTAAATATAAAGACAATATCTGTTGTGTTCAACCTATTATTGTCTTTAAAATCTGTGTTACCGAATCTATGCAACTTATCTGTTATAAAAAACTAGTTTTGATGACAGTACAGTAACATTAAATAATTGAAAATGGAAGTAGGAAATACTTTGGCAGTACATAAATATAGTCCCTACATATTCTAATTCCTGCATTTTATATTAGTATATTAGACAGCTGTTCTGTATTAGAATTTGGATTTTATAGTATATTCTATTTTTATTAGTACCTAGATATTATTCTCCTGTTCAGTAATCATGGGGATGATATTTCTGTTATTGGAAATCCTATTGGTTATGGGATTTTTATGATATGTAATTGGTTACAGGGACATTTTTCACAAAAATGTTCTCTCACCAATACGAAAGACCAGCATTCAAAATGTTTACCTTAAATGGTGCCTTCAAAATGTGATGTAAACCCTCTTTACATTAAAACTAATACAGTGGTATCCGGTTTGTATTTCCTGCTAATGAGCATTTTTACCTATCAGCCAATAAACATTAACAGGACGTTCCTGTCAACCAATGAGCATTAGCAGGACATACATAACTGATACTTCTGTATTAGTGTCAATTTAAAGGGATATAAAAATACACAACATATTTATTTTGTGATTCAGACAGTGCATACCATTTTAAAAAAGTTTCAAATTTATTTATATTATCAAATTTTCCTAATTCCAATGATATTCTGTGTTGAAGAGATAACCTATAAACACTACATGACAGGAAATAATGCTGCCATCTAATGCTCTTGCAAATAGATAATATTCTTGCAAAACTGCTGCCATACAGTGTTCCAGAAATGTGCCGGCTCCTAAGCATATGTCCCTGCTTTCCAACAAAATATACCAAGAGAATGAAGAAAAATTGATAATAGAAGTAAATTAGAAAGTTGATTAACATCACATGCTCTATCTGAATCTTGAAAGGAATTATTTGGGTTTCATGTCCCTTTAAATGTAAACAGCTTGACTTTTTTTAAGACAAAAGAAAAATAAACATGTTTAAATGCTATTCTTATAGATAAAATAAATGTTTGACCGTAATGTCCCTTAAAGTATTTTAATACAACTAATCATATGATTCCAAAACAATATATGTTACTACTTATTACTCTGACTTTAATCTGTGCACTAACGGCATTTGTACTATATCCGTCTTACTAAGCAGGCCGCTTGCTCACTTTTGATTCCAACATTTAAAGTAGACCACTGAGTGGTCCTGTCTAGGCTGTTGCTGAAAGAGTGTGACACAAATGACCTTGACGGTCACTTTTAACTTAAATATGAATTGCTATTTTAATGTAGCCTTCTATTTCACAAGGGAAAAGGGGATCATTCTGTACTCTGAATTAAGAACTTTACACTAAAATTACTAAGAATAAAAAAAACAATGGCTACACTATCGGTTATTCTTAGGCAGGATACTAAGGCTGATTGTGAAGACCACACTCAAGTTTCATATACTGTATCTTGGTACTTTTATTGTGTTTTCATATTTTTAAATATAGTCTCATTTAGATACATTAATGTATGTTTAAAGTATAATGTGCAATATCATGGTATTATCTATATGTGCTTAATTTTCTCTGTGCCCTCAATGGATAACTGAATGACATGTCTTTTCCATCAAAGGCTTGGTCATCATAGCATTGCCAATCAACTGAATTACATCTCTCTCTCTTTATATATATATATATATATATATATATATATATATATGTGTGTGTGTGTGTGTATTTAAGTAAAAAAAATATCTCCATGACATCTAAAAAATGTCATAACCCCTCTAGCCTTCAAGTTTCCCAGCCCCAGTAAGAGACAACATCCAACCCCCCAGTAGTAATGCCTGACCACAGCTTGTTTATCAAATATAACACATTTTACATAAAACATGAATACCATAAAACTTTACAAATGGCATAATGAAAAACATTAAACAACCCAGAGTTACTTGTCTGGCTTTCCAACTCTTTGCAGACATGGGGATAACTCATAGTTATTAGGAAAAAGCAATTACCATCCTAAGGAACCTCATGTCCAAGGAGCTACTCAAAATGTTCTTCTACCCTGTATCACGGCAAACCCATTACTACAAGTGGCCACTCATGCTGCCCAAGGAGATTCTCAAAATGCTCTCCTACCCTGTATCAAGGCAAACGCATTACTACAAGTGGCCACTCATGCCCAAGGAACTACTCAAAATGCTCTCCTACCCTGTATCAGGGCAAACCCATTACTACAAGTGGCCACTCATGCCCAAGGAACTACTCCAAATGCTCTCCTACCCTGAATCAAGGCAAACCCATTACTACAAGTGGCCACTCATGCCCAAGGAACTACTCGAAATACTCTCCTACCCTGTATCAAGGCAAACCCATTACTAAAAGTGGCCATGATCTGGGAGACTTTTGAGCATGATTATGTTATCTCTGTTGCGTTGGCCAAATAGAAACAAGTCATGTGAACTATACATACATGGATACTGCACTTCACACTTCAACCTTTCTGAAGGGAGTGGTAAAAGCACAAGGTTCAGTGGTAAATTAAAGAAAGCAATCAAAATAAATAATGTATGTCCGTGACATTGGTTTGCTTCTGTGCCTAATTAAACATTTTACAGGAGATTTCATTTTGAGTTTAATGACCCTTTTAATTGCATCTGTTTGTTTCCTATATCACTGTTAAACTACAGAACAGATAACAATCTTCTCACCAAACTTTATCACCACTTTAAATTAATGGAATTAAAGGCAATGTGCAAATTCACAAGAAGACACCGCTAATCTTAACCAATCAAGCATCTCTTCTTGATAATATTCCATTGAGTCTATGTGGAAAGAATGTGTAATAATTATAATGTTTATGTACAAGTTTACAAGTAATTGCTGATTTGTTATTATTATTTTTTTTACTTTTTATTAAAAAATATAAGGTGCTAAACTCCAGGGAGCACATTCTATTATTTCTTTAACTCACTAGGTAACATGTGTTCAGGTGAGAGCAAAATATGTTTAGTTTTTTCTATGTATTGCATTTTACGGTTACAGAATATGGCTTTTTGTGGTAATGCTAAACAGATATGCTGGATTAATGTCAATCTATGCTTATTAATCAAATGTTCTTCGTTTTAAATCTTTTCATATTTTTTAATCTCAAAAAGAGCAGTACAATGGTGTCTGAGTGCAAACTGTTACATATTTCTACATTTTTGTATTTTGCTATAGAAAATCTGAATTAGTTTGTAAAGTTTTGCAGAAGATTTGTTTAAGCTGTTGTTTGCCAAAGAGCTGTGGCACATTGCTTAGCAATGCATTGTAACTCAAGGTATTCAAGAGGTTAACTATGGAATAATAAAGAAAAGTAAAACATGCATATTGTCAACAAACTTTGTATTTTTAAGTACGTATCCAAATGTTCATTTTAGTATAAGGGAAATATTTGCCACAATACTGTTGTGCATAATGATTTTAATATTTTTATGTTATGCTTTATTTTTTAATGAGCATATGGTATTCACTAAATTTGCTTTATGTTTTTTTTTATAAACTGTTGAGCGTTTGATTTTTTTTATTGATAAGTTCAGTGGGGTATGTTCTAATTGTTTTCAGATATCAAGGACTTCGTTTTTTTGTAATGCACTGAGAAATAAACATACAGTAAATTATCATTTTGAATCAGTGTTTTGTTTAGAACCACAACATTTATATTCTCTATTTAATGGGTCATTAAGGTGTTGTATTAATGTCTATGTCCAATTTAAACTTATATCAGCATAATTATTTAGGGGTAAGCGCTACATAATTAAATTAAATGCAACAATTATTATCATATCCAAAATACTTTTTAAATGACTCCACCATCAAACTGCGCTAGAAGTAAGTTTTTTGTGTGCATCGGGTTGCGCTCGTATTATGAGTTAAAAGTAAACTGTTTTTGCTCGCACACTAACCTGACGCGTGTAAAAAGCCAAACTAAGGCCTAGATTTGGAGTTCGGCGGTAGCCGTCAAAACCAGCGTTAGAGGCTCCTAACGCTGGTTTTGGCCGCCCGCTGGTATTTGGAGTCAGTGATTAAAGGGTCTAACGCTCACTTTTCAGCCGCGACTTTTCCATACCGCAGATCCCCCTACGCCATTTGCGTAGCCTATCTTTTCAATGGGATCTTTCTAACGCTGGTATTTAGAGTCGTTTCTGAAGTGAGCGTTAGAGCTCTAACGACAAAATTCCAGCCGCCTGAAAATAGCAGGAGTTAAGAGCTTTCTGGCTTTATAAAGCTCTTAACTACTGTACCCTAAAGTACACTAACACCCATAAACTACCTATGTACCCCTAAACCGAGGCCCCCCCACATCGCCGACACTCGATTAAAAATTTTAACCCCTAATCTGCCGACCGCCACCTACGTTATATTTATGTACCCCTAATCTGCTGCCCCTAACCCCGCCGACCCCTGTATTATATTTATTAACCCCTAACCTGCCCCCCACAACGTCGCCGCCAGCTACTTAAAATAATTAACCCCTAATCTTCCGACCGCAAAGCGCCGCCACCTACGTTATCCCTATGTACCCCTAATCTGCTACCCCTAACACCGCCGACCCCTATATTATATTTATTAACCCCTAATCTGCCCCCCACAACGTCGCCGACACCTGCCTACACTTATTAACTCCTAATCTGCCGAGCGGACCTGAGCGCTACTATAATAAAGTTATTAACCCCTAACCCGCCTCACTAACCCTATCATAAATAGTATTAACCCCTAATCTGCCCTCCCTAACATCGCCGACACCTAACTTCAATTATTAACCCCTAATCTGCCGACCGGAGCTCACCGCTATTCTAATAAATGGATTAACCCCTAAAGCTAAGTCTAACCCTAACACTAACACCCCCCCTAAGTTAAATATAATTTACATCTAACGAAATAAATTAACTCTTATTAAATAACTTATTCCTATTTAAAGCTAAATACTTACCTGTAAAATAAATCCTAATATAGCTACAATATAAATTATAATTATATTATAGCTATTTTAGGATTAATATTTATTTTACAGGCAACTTTGTAATTATTTTAACCAGGTACAATAGCTATTAAATAGTTAAGAACTATTTAATAGTTACCTAGTTAAAATAATAACAAATTTACCTGTAAAATAAATCCTAACCTAAGTTATAATTAAACCTAACACTACCCTATCAATAAAATAATTAAATAAACTACCTACAATTACCTACAATTAACCTAACACTACACTATCAATAAATTAATTAAACACAATTCCTACAAATAAATACAATTAAATAAACTAGCTAAAGTACAAAAAATAAAAAAGAACTAAGTTACAGAAAATAAAAAAATATTTACAAACATAAGAAAAATATTACAACAATTTTAAACTAATTACACCTACTCTAAGCCCCCTAATAAAATAACAAAGCCCCCCAAAATAAAAAATTCCCTACCCTATTCTAAATTAAAAAAGTTACAAGCTCTTTTACCTTACCAGCCCTGAACAGGGCCCTTTGCGGGGCATGCCCCAAGAATTTCAGCTCTTTTGCCTGTAAAAAAAAACATACAATACCCCCCCCCCAACATTACAACCCACCACCCACATACCCCTAATCTAACCCAAACCCCCCTTAAATAAACCTAACACTAATCCCCTGAAGATCTTCCTACCTTGTCTTCACCATCCAGGTATCACCGATCCGTCCTGGCTCCAAGATCTTCATCCAACCCAAGCGGGGGTTGGCGATCCATAATCCGGTCCAGAAGAGGCTCCAAAGTCTTCCTCCTATCCGGCAAGAAGAGGACATCCGGACCGGCAAACATCTTCTCCAAGCGGCATCTTCGATCTTCTTCCATCCGGAGCGAAGCGGCAGGATCCTGAAGACCTCCAGCGCGGAACATCCATCCGGACCGACGACTGAACGACGAATGACTGTTCCTTTAAGGGACGTCATCCAAGATGGCGTCCCTCGAATTCCGATTGGCTGATAGGATTCTATCAGCCAATCGGAATTAAGGTAGGAATTTTCTGATTGGCTGATGGAATCAGCCAATCAGAATCTAGTTCAATCCGATTGGCCGATCCAATCAGCCAATCAGATTGAGCTCGCATTCTATTGGCTGATCGGAACAGCCAATAGAATGCGAGCTCAATCTGATTGGCTGATTGGATCAGCCAATCGGATTGAACTTGATTCTGATTGGCTGATTCCATCAGCCAATCAGAAAATTCCTACCTTAATTCCGATTGGCTGATAGAATCCTATCAGCCAATCGGAATTCGAGGGACGCCATCTTGGATGACGTCCCTTAAAGGAACAGTCATTCGTCGTTCAGTCGTCGGTCCGGATGGATGTTCCGCGCTGGAGGTCTTCAGGATCCTGCCGCTTCGCTCCGGATGGAAGAAGATCGAAGATGCCGCTTGGAGAAGATGTTTGCCGGTCCGGATGTCCTCTTCTTGCCGGATAGGAGGAAGACTTTGGAGCCTCTTCTGGACCGGATTATGGATCGCCAACCCCCGCTTGGGTTGGATGAAGATCTTGGAGCCAGGACGGATCGGTGATACCTGGATGGTGAAGACAAGGTAGGAAGATCTTCAGGGGATTAGTGTTAGGTTTATTTAAGGGGGGTTTGGGTTAGATTAGGGGTTTGTGGGTGGTGGGTTGTAATGTTGGGGGGGGGGTATTGTATGTTTTTTTTTACAGGCAAAAGAGCTGAAATTCTTGGGGCATGCCCCGCAAAGGGCCCTGTTCAGGGCTGGTAAGGTAAAAGAGCTTGTAACTTTTTTAATTTAGAATAGGGTAGGGAATTTTTTATTTTGGGGGGCTTTGTTATTTTATTAGGGGGCTTAGAGTAGGTGTAATTAGTTTAAAATTGTTGTAATATTTTTCTTATGTTTGTAAATATTTTTTTATTTTCTGTAACTTAGTTCTTTTTTATTTTTTGTACTTTAGCTAGTTTATTTAATTGTATTTATTTGTAGGAATTGTGTTTAATTAATTTATTGATAGTGTAGTGTTAGGTTAATTGTAGGTAATTGTAGGTAGTTTATTTAATTATTTTATTGATAGGGTAGTGTTAGGTTTAATTATAACTTAGGTTAGGATTTATTTTACAGGTAAATTTGTTATTATTTTAACTAGGTAACTATTAAATAGTTCTTAACTATTTAATAGCTATTGTACCTGGTTAAAATAATTACAAAGTTGCCTGTAAAATAAATATTAATCCTAAAATAGCTATAATATAATTATAATTTATATTGTAGCTATATTAGGATTAATATTTATTTTACAGGTAAGTATTTAGCTTTAAATAGGAATAAGTTATTTAATAAGAGTTAATTTATTTCGTTAGATAAATATTATATTTAACTTAGGGGGGTGTTAGTGTTAGGGTTAGACTTAGCTTTAGGGGTTAATCCATTTATTAGAATAGCGGTGAGCTCCGATCGGAAGATTAGGGGTTAATAATTGAAGTTAGGTGTCGGCGATGTTAGGGAGGGCAGATTAGGGGTTAATACTATTTATGATAGGGTTAGTGAGGCGGATTAGGGGTTAATAACTTTATTATAGTAGCGCTCAGGTCCGCTCGGCAGATTAGGGGTTAATAAGTGTAGGCAGGTGTCGGCGACGTTGTGGGGGGCAGGTTAGGGGTTAATAAATATAATATAGGGGTCGGCGGTGTTAGGGGTAGCAGATTAGGGGTACATAGGGATAACGTAGGTTGCGGCGGTTTACGGAGCGGCAGATTAGGGGTTAAAAAAAATATGCAGGGGTCAGCGATAGCGGGGGCGGCAGATTAGGGGTTTATAAGTGTAAGGTTAGGGGTGTTTAGACTCGGGGTACATGTTAGAGTGTTAGGTGCAGACGTAGGAAGTGTTTCCCCATAGGAAACAATGGGGCTGCGTTAGGAGCTGAACGCTGCTTTTTTGCAGGTGTTAGGTTTTTTTACAGCTCAAACAGCCCCATTGTTTCCTATGGGAGAATCGTGCACGAGCACGTTTTTGAGGCCGGCCGCGTCCGTAAGCAACTCTGGTATCGAGAGTTGCATTTGCGGTAAAAATGCTCTACGCTCCTTTTTTGGAGCCTAACGCAGCATTTGTTTGAACTCTCGATACCAGAGTTAATTTTATGGTGCGGCCAGAAAAAAGCCCGCGGAGCGTTAACAGACCTTTTACCGCCGAACTCCAAATCTAGGCCTAAGAATATTGTGCACGCAACATCCTAGTCCCCTATACACCCTACTCGCGTGCAAAGTCGATCAAATTTTCTCAAGTGTACAAACCTGACATGAAAATATTCCAATGTTCTGCACATTCAAGAATTTGTTTGATTTATTCATAAATACACATTTCTTCATATATCTGATGTTTTATTTTTGGTAAAATATATATTTATACTTATATATACATGATTATATATAGGTACATGCAGATATATATAGTAATATCTATTTAGAAATACATAGAACATATTCTGCTATGTGCAGAACAATGGAATGTGAAATATATACAGTAAATACACAATATAACACTTTCTTAAATATGAATATTGCATTAAAATGTTTTTATGCGTGTTTTCATCTACTTGAAATGCAAAGGGGTCAAATGAACTTATAGATATGTCTATATATGTGTACATAAGTAATTACGTGTTTATATGTGTACATATGTCTGCAAATACATATATATATATATATATATATATATATATATATATATATATATACAGTATATACACATATAAATGCATACATACATATGTACACACACACACATATATATATATATATATATATATATATATATATATACTGTACATGCATACATACATCTTTAGACATGTATATGTATGTACAGGTAGCCTTCAGTTTACGCCGGGGTTAGGTTCCAGAAGGAATGGTTGTAAATTGAAACCGTTGTAAATTGAAACCCAGTTTATAATGTAAGTCAATGGGAAGTGAGGGAGTTAGGTTCCAGGCCCCTCTCAAAATTGTCATAAGTAACACCTAATACATTATTTTTAAAGCTTTGAAATGAAGACTTTAAATGCTAAACAGCATTATAAACCTAATAAAATAACCACACAACACAGAATATATAATTAAACTAAGTTAAATGAACAAAAACATTTGCTAAACACCATTATAAACCTAATAA
The DNA here is from genome assembly GCF_027579735.1 of Bombina bombina. Classification (NCBI taxonomy): domain Eukaryota; kingdom Metazoa; phylum Chordata; class Amphibia; order Anura; family Bombinatoridae; genus Bombina; species Bombina bombina. The sequence continues at coordinate 252,816,078 of NC_069501.1, read as the reverse complement.
AATAATCACACAACACAACAACAACTTGCATTTTTCTGAAAACAGTTCTTTCTATGCATTCCAATCTGGACTGATTTATAGACAGGAAGATCTTGTTCCTTGGAAATCTGCTTGATAGCTCAGGTCTGGTTAAACTGATTAATTTCAGCTTGCTTGGCTTTGCTGCAACACAAGTGGAGAGCTCCACCTACTGGCTATTATAATAAATGCACTGCTTCTCAATGCTTTTCAATAGCAGTCACATGACTGGAAAAAAAGGTTGTTATTCTGAAACGGTGTAAATTGAACCATTGTAAAACGAGGGCCACCTGTATTTCAATTTTAAAGCCCTTTGCCTGCCTTTTTTTAACACCTGAGATCTCATATCTTTAAACCTTTTAACTTTTATTGGGCAATATTTTTTTTATTTTTTTATAATTCTTTTCATTGAGAAACACAGGTTACAATAAAGTACATAATGTGACAAAGAAAATAGTACATGGTGAATCCATCGTTCTCAGAATAAACCTTTATAGTCAAGATACAGCTACACTCATCACACATAATTAGACTAAAATAGCAGTCACAATCTAGACATTCAACAGTTTCTAATGTACCTGCGGTAGTAATAAATAAGCATGAATACACAAATATAAAATGAAAAGGTTGGCGATCCATAATCCGGTCCAGAAGAGGCTCCAAAGTCTTCCTCCTATCCGGCAAGAAGAGGACATCCGGACCGGCAAACATCTTCTCCAAGCGGCATCTTCGATCTTCTTCCATCCGGAGCGAAGCGGCAGGATCCTGAAGACCTCCAGCGCGGAACATCCATCCGGACCGACGACTGAACGACGAATGACTGTTCCTTTAAGGGACGTCATCCAAGATGGCGTCCCTCGAATTCCGATTGGCTGATAGGATTCTATCAGCCAATCGGAATTAAGGTAGGAATTTTCTGATTGGCTGATGGAATCAGCCAATCAGAATCTAGTTCAATCCGATTGGCCGATCCAATCAGCCAATCAGATTGAGCTCGCATTCTATTGGCTGATCGGAACAGCCAATAGAATGCGAGCTCAATCTGATTGGCTGATTGGATCAGCCAATCGGATTGAACTTGATTCTGATTGGCTGATTCCATCAGCCAATCAGAAAATTCCTACCTTAATTCCGATTGGCTGATAGAATCCTATCAGCCAATCGGAATTCGAGGGACGCCATCTTGGATGACGTCCCTTAAAGGAACAGTCATTCGTCGTTCAGTCGTCGGTCCGGATGGATGTTCCGCGCTGGAGGTCTTCAGGATCCTGCCGCTTCGCTCCGGATGGAAGAAGATCGAAGATGCCGCTTGGAGAAGATGTTTGCCGGTCCGGATGTCCTCTTCTTGCCGGATAGGAGGAAGACTTTGGAGCCTCTTCTGGACCGGATTATGGATCGCCAACCCCCGCTTGGGTTGGATGAAGATCTTGGAGCCAGGACGGATCGGTGATACCTGGATGGTGAAGACAAGGTAGGAAGATCTTCAGGGGATTAGTGTTAGGTTTATTTAAGGGGGGTTTGGGTTAGATTAGGGGTATGTGGGTGGTGGGTTGTAATGTTGGGGGGGGGGGGTATTGTATGTTTTTTTTTACAGGCAAAAGAGCTGAAATTCTTGGGGCATGCCCCGCAAAGGGCCCTGTTCAGGGCTGGTAAGGTAAAAGAGCTTGTAACTTTTTTAATTTAGAATAGGGTAGGGAATTTTTTATTTTGGGGGGCTTTGTTATTTTATTAGGGGGCTTAGAGTAGGTGTAATTAGTTTAAAATTGTTGTAATATTTTTCTTATGTTTGTAAATATTTTTTTATTTTCTGTAACTTAGTTCTTTTTTATTTTTTGTACTTTAGCTAGTTTATTTAATTGTATTTATTTGTAGGAATTGTGTTTAATTAATTTATTGATAGTGTAGTGTTAGGTTAATTGTAGGTAATTGTAGGTAGTTTATTTAATTATTTTATTGATAGGGTAGTGTTAGGTTTAATTATAACTTAGGTTAGGATTTATTTTACAGGTAAATTTGTTATTATTTTAACTAGGTAACTATTAAATAGTTCTTAACTATTTAATAGCTATTGTACCTGGTTAAAATAATTACAAAGTTGCCTGTAAAATAAATATTAATCCTAAAATAGCTATAATATAATTATAATTTATATTGTAGCTATTTTAGGATTAATATTTATTTTACAGGTAAGTATTTAGCTTTAAATAGGAATAAGTTATTTAATAAGAGTTAATTTATTTCGTTAGATAAATATTATATTTAACTTAGGGGGGTGTTAGTGTTAGGGTTAGACTTAGCTTTAGGGGTTAATCCATTTATTAGAATAGCGGTGAGCTCCGATCGGAAGATTAGGGGTTAATAATTGAAGTTAGGTGTCGGCGATGTTAGGGAGGGCAGATTAGGGGTTAATACTATTTATGATAGGGTTAGTGAGGCGGATTAGGGGTTAATAACTTTATTATAGTAGCGCTCAGGTCCGCTCGGCAGATTAGGGGTTAATAAGTGTAGGCAGGTGTCGGCGACGTTGTGGGGGGCAGGTTAGGGGTTAATAAATATAATATAGGGGTCGGCGGTGTTAGGGGTAGCAGATTAGGGGTACATAGGGATAACGTAGGTTGCGGCGGTTTACGGAGCGGCAGATTAGGGGTTAAAAAAAATATGCAGGGGTCAGCGATAGCGGGGGCGGCAGATTAGGGGTTTATAAGTGTAAGGTTAGGGGTGTTTAGACTCGGGGTACATGTTAGAGTGTTAGGTGCAGACGTAGGAAGTGTTTCCCCATAGGAAACAATGGGGCTGCGTTAGGAGCTGAACGCTGCTTTTTTGCAGGTGTTAGGTTTTTTTACAGCTCAAACAGCCCCATTGTTTCCTATGGGAGAATCGTGCACAAGCACGTTTTTGAGGCCGGCCGCGTCCGTAAGCAACTCTGGTATCGAGAGTTGCATTTGCGGTAAAAATGCTCTACGCTCCTTTTTTGGAGCCTAACGCAGCATTTGTTTGAACTCTCGATACCAGAGTTAATTTTATGGTGCGGCCAGAAAAAAGCCCGCGGAGCGTTAACAGACCTTTTACCGCCGAACTCCAAATCTAGGCCTAAGAATATTGTGCACGCAACATCCTAGTCCCCTATACACCCTACTCGCGTGCAAAGTCGATCAAATTTTCTCAAGTGTACAAACCTGACATGAAAATATTCCAATGTTCTGCACATTCAAGAATTTGTTTGATTTATTCATAAATACACATTTCTTCATATATCTGATGTTTTATTTTTGGTAAAATATATATTTATACTTATATATACATGATTATATATAGGTACATGCAGATATATATAGTAATATCTATTTAGAAATACATAGAACATATTCTGCTATGTGCAGAACAATGGAATGTGAAATATATACAGTAAATACACAATATAACACTTTCTTAAATATGAATATTGCATTAAAATGTTTTTATGCGTGTTTTCATCTACTTGAAATGCAAAGGGGTCAAATGAACTTATAGATATGTCTATATATGTGTACATAAGTAATTACGTGTTTATATGTGTACATATGTCTGCAAATACATATATATATATATATATATATATATATATATATATATATATATATATATATACAGTATATACACATATAAATGCATACATACATATGTACACACACACACATATATATATATATATATATATATATATATATATATATATATATATATACTGTACATGCATACATACATCTTTAGACATGTATATGTATGTACAGGTAGCCTTCAGTTTACGCCGGGTTTAGGTTCCAGAAGGAATGGTTGTAAATTGAAACCGTTGTAAATTGAAACCCAGTTTATAATGTAAGTCAATGGGAAGTGAGGGAGTTAGGTTCCAGGCCCCTCTCAAAATTGTCATAAGTAACACCTAATACATTATTTTTAAAGCTTTGAAATGAAGACTTTAAATGCTAAACAGCATTATAAACCTAATAAAATAACCACACAACACAGAATATATAATTAAACTAAGTTAAATGAACAAAAACATTTGCTAAACACCATTATAAACCTAATAAAATAATCACACAACACAACAACAACTTGCATTTTTCTGAAAACAGTTCTTTCTATGCATTCCAATCTGGACTGATTTATAGACAGGAAGATCTTGTTCCTTGGAAATCTGCTTGATAGCTCAGGTCTGGTTAAACTGATTAATTTCAGCTTGCTTGGCTTTGCTGCAACACAAGTGGAGAGCTCCACCTACTGGCTATTATAATAAATGCACTGCTTCTCAATGCTTTTCAATAGCAGTCACATGACTGGAAAAAAAGGTTGTTATTCTGAAACGGTGTAAATTGAACCATTGTAAAACGAGGGCCACCTGTATTTCAATTTTAAAGCCCTTTGCCTGCCTTTTTTTAACACCTGAGATCTCATATCTTTAAACCTTTTAACTTTTATTGGGCAATATTTTTTTTATTTTTTTATAATTCTTTTCATTGAGAAACACAGGTTACAATACAGTACATAATGTGACAAAGAAAATAGTACATGGTGAATCCATCGTTCTCAGAATAAACCTTTATAGTCTAGATACAGCTACACTCATCACACATAATTAGACTAAAATAGCAGTCACAATCTAGACATTCAACAGTTTCTAATGTACCTGCGGTAGTAATAAATAAGCATGAATACACAAATATAAAATGAAAAGGTATAGAATTCTACTGTATACTACCACGTTCGGTATAGAGAAAGCTGTAGTAAGAGAAGAGAAATCAGGAAGGATTCAAATATATATATATATATATATATATATATATATATATATATATACAGTATCCCACAAAAGTGAGTACACCCTCACATTTTTGTAAATATTTTATTATATCTTTTCATGTGACAACACTGAAGAAATGACACTTTGCTACAATGTAAAGTAGTGAGTGTACAGCCTGTATAACAGTGTAAATTGGCTGTCCCCTCAAAATAACTCAACACACAGCCATTAATGTCTAAACCATTGGCAACAAAAGTGAGTACACCCCTAATTAGAAATGTCCAAATTGGGCCCAAAGTGTCAATATTTTGTGTGGCCACCATTATTTACCAGCACTGCCTTAACCCTCTTGGACATGGAGTTCATCAAAGCTTCACAGTTTTCCAGTAGAGTCCTCTTCCACTCCTCCATGACGACATCATGGAGCTGGTGGATGTTAGAGACCTTGCGCTCCCCCACCATCCATTTGAGGATGCCTCACTGGTGCTCAATAGTGTTTAGGTATGGAGACATGCTTAGCCAGTCCATCACCTTTACCCTCAGCTTCTTTAGCAAGGCAGTAGTCATCTTGGAGGTGTGTTTGGGGTCGTTATCATGTTGGAATACTGCCCTGCAGCCCAGTCTCTGAAGGGAAGGGATCATGCTCTGCTTCAGTATGTCATAGTACATGTTGGCATTCATGGTTCCCTCAATGAACTGCAGCTCCCCAATGCCGGCAGCATTCATGCAGGCCCATACCATGACACTCCCACCACCACTATGCTTGACTGTAGGCAAGACACACTTGTCTTTGTACTCATCATCACCTGGTTGCTGCCACACACGCTTGACAACATCTGAACCAAATAAGTTTATCTTGGTCTCATCAGACCACAAGACATGGTTCCCGTAATCCATGTCTTTAGTCTGCTTGTATTAAGCAAACTATTTGCAGGCTTTCTTTTGCATCATCTTTAGAAGAGGCTTCCTTCTGGGACAACAGCTATGCAGACCAATTGCATGCAGTGTGCGGAGTATGGTCTGAGCACTGACAGACTGACCCCCCCACCCCTTCAACCTCTGCAACAATGCTGGCAGCACTCATACGTATATTTTCCAAAGACAACCTCTGGATATTATGCTGAGCATGTGCACTCAACTTCTTTGGTCGACCATGGCGAGGCCTGTTCTGAGTGGAACCTGTCCTGTAAAACCGTAGTATGGACTTGCCCACCGTGCTGCAGCTCAGTTTCAGGGTCTTGGCAATATTTTTATAGCCTATGCCATCTTTATGTAGAGCAACAATTCTTTTTATCAGATCCTCAGAGAGTTCTTTGCCATGAGGTGCCATGTTGAACTTCCAGTGACCAGAATGAGAGAGTGTGAGAGCGAAAACACCAAATTTAACACACCTGCTCCCCATTCACACCTGACTAATGAGTCACATGACACTGTGGAGGGAAAATAGCTAATTGGGCCCAATTTAGACATTTCCACTTAGGGGTGTACTCATTTTTGTTGCCAATGGTTTAGACATTAATGGCTGTGTGTTGAGTTATTTTGAGGGGACAGCAAATTTACAATGTTATACAGGCTGTACACTCACTAGTTTAAATTGTAGCAAAGTGTAATTTCTTCAGTGTTGTCACATAAAAAGATATAATAAAATATTTACAAAAATGTGAGGGGTGTACTCACTTTGTGGGATACTGTATATGGGAAATGCGTTATACGTTGCATTATAAGTTTTTGCTGGAGTAAATGTAAGGAAGACACCCCATTGCGGTATTGTTAGCACTAGTTTGCGCAATGGTAAATTAGCCATGTTTCTCATTCTTTCTTTTAAAACAAATGAACAAGTAAACTGCATCTCCATACGTATTATCACAGCCAGTAGCGCCTGAGACCTTGCTGCTAGTACCTTAGCAGAATACGTTAGACAGAGTACCTTCTTTGGTGGCTCCATGCCAAGATCCAAACTGCCTGGTGCTAGTGAAGCCTCATATGTGTTCTGCCGTGACAGTAAGTTCTCATGAGGCATTGACAGATCGATAGGGAGGATTCCAAAGTGCTCTGCTGTATGAAGCGCTTGTGTTTCTAGGAGAAGTTCCCCCATAGCTGCTGTTAGGGAATTGAAAAGGGGTGTGAAAACTTCAGTAAGGCAAGAAATAACAAGCTCCATCTTGTTTAGTTGAGTGTGTGATTCTGCTAAAAAAGCCAATGGCTTGACAATAGCTCAATGACTTCTCGGTAGCCAAGAGTTGGAGATTCTTGATCCTGGAGGTTTCCTGGGCACACCTATTTCCAAGGGAGATCTGGATGGCTTAAGATTCTACCACAATTTATCTTGCAATTAGTAAACAAACATGGAGCAGTGAAATTCAGTGGCCATCTTGGTGAGCCGCCCACCGGAAGTCCCTGGGCAATATTTTTTTAATATAATTTTTCTTAGATGGTTTTATTATCAGTGTAACTGTACTTTTGTAATGTATTTTTAATGTGTTTTGTGACACTTTTTTGTTAAACACAGCTCTACCCGACCCGCTTTAACTTGAATTGCGTTCATGTGATCGCGTTTACTTTCAACTTGTAATATGAGTGGAAAACCAGACGTGCGTACGATAAACCCCTTATCACTCGCGCATAACTGTTAATGCATCACTCGTAATCTGTGCAAACTGTTTTATGTGGTTTCCACACGCAAATGTCTAAATCATGGTTATTAACCTCTTAATGCCCCTGGTATTTGTAAGCTATTTGTATATTATTAATTGGTGTGGCACTGTGTTGTTTGTATAGTACAAGCTCTTGAGAAATCTTTGTGCTACCACCCTCCTTAAATACATTGTACTTAAAGGGATATGAAACCCAAACATTTTCTTTGGTGATTCAGACAGAGCATACCATTTAAAAAAAAGTTTACACTTGACTTTTATATTATCAAATTTTCTTTGTTCCCATGATATTCCTAGTCCTAGCAGGGAATAGTGCTGCCATCTATTGCTCTTGCAAATGGATAATATTCTTGCAAAACTGCTGCCATTTAGTGCTCCAGAAATGGGCCGTCTCCTAAGCATACATCCTTGTTTTTGAACAACAGATACCAAGAGAACGCAGAAAAATTGATAATAGAAGTAAATTAGAAAGTTGTTTACAATTGCATGCTCTAGCTGAATCATGAAAGAAAAATATTAGGTTTCATATCCCTTTAAGGCCAGAAAGAAAAAAAGAGGAAGGTTTAAAGTGAACTGCTCTTTTTGAACAAATAAAAATAAAAAGTAATTTTAATTTTAATTTTATCTATTAAAATGGCTATATCACTGTAAAAAATACACTGGTGCAGTGTTGGAGAGGTGCCCCCAACTGAGGCCGAGGTATCCGGTTATTGGCCAGGGGTACGGGGGCATTCATAATAGGGGTTCATCTCTCCAGCATTGGGATGGTGAATTATCTTTACAGTGATATAACCATTTAATTGATAAAATAAAGATAGCTTTAACATTTTTTATTTGTTCAAAAAGATCTGTAGTGCACTTTTTTTCTCTCTGGTCTTTATAAGTATATATAAGCTATTAATATGAATCTTAATAAATGAAAAATGGAAAAGAGCACCCTTGATTAAAAGTAGTAAAAACAACTTTAATTATATATACACGCTGGTTATAAATAACTGATGCCTCCTGAGATTTGACTTCTGATGCCTGACTTCCTGACGCTTGGTGCCTGACATCTGAAACCTGATGCCTGACTTCTGACATCTAATGCCTGACACCTGATGGCTAATGTCTGACTCCTGACATCTGTGTCTTGATGCCTGATTCCTGCTTCTAGATACCTGATGTATAACACAAGAGGTAGGGTGGAGAGAACATAGAGAAATGGATGACTGATGGAGTTTGAGAGGAGGGAAGATGAAAGTGTTTTGGAGGACAGAGGAAGGAGGTCCTGAATTGAAGACTGTACAAATGTAAAATAAAAAGAGCCACATGCAATATTGAAAACAAAAAGCCAACAGGTGCACCATAATATACCAAGTATGAAATAAAGCTAACTTGAATATAGCAACTGTATATTGTAGTGAAATAATTCCCAAAAAGTATACAACATTTAAAGGGACATTATACACCTCTTGCTTTCATGTCAAAATTGTGCTTAGTCCGATGCTCCCTAGCAAAGCCAAAAAGCTAAATCTAAGTTTTCAAAATGCTGCAAAATTACCTAAACCAGCTATCTGATTTTCAGCATTTGCCGCAGGTAAAGAATTTGGGGTAGATTTATTATGCTGCAGATGTAGCTGTTTCCGCGTGAGCCTTTAATGCTTGCCAGAAACAAAAGTTAAGAAGCATCGGTCGTAAGAGGTGGCGGAAAGCAATTACCCCGATCGGATACGATCAGGATGATTGACAACCCTTGCTAGCAACTGATTGGCCGTGAATGTGCAGAGGGCTGCATTGCACAAGCATTTCACCAGAAATGCTTGTGCAATGTTAAATGCTGATAGCGTATGCTGTCGGCATTTAGCGATATCGGATGGACATGATCAGCTATAGCGGATGATGTCCGCCCGACACTTGATAAATATACCCCTTTGACTTCAATAAGGATAATAGGACGAAGCACAATTTTTACTCAAAAGCAAAAGCGACAAGTCTTTGTAAAGATCCATTTTATTTGACCTGCTTTTCTTGATGAGCAAAGCATTTGAACTATAAAGACTGTATCATAGAACATTGAACTTAAATGTATACTGAAATTATGTTATAAACTCCAACATCATAAAACACTACTGTTAGATTGAGGTTAAAGTACAGACTACAATATAAATAGAACAAGGAAGCAAGAAAGCTCATTTCTCCTCCTTTTGCAAACATTTCCATTTGTTTCAAAAGTCTGGTAAGTCTTATTAATGTTCATTGTGATATGTTTTTATTAATCACACTGTTTCATTATATGTATTTTTGTAAAATTTCAACATATCTCTTTAGGAAAAACAATAAGAAGCAAAAGAAAAAAAAAACGGTTGGCCAGAAGATTTACTTTTTTATACTTAATTTCTGTTTTAAAGTTTATTTGTGCTTAAGTAAGAGAACATAAATAACAAAACTGTTTAATAGGAGTGCTTAAAAAAAACGGTGTAATTTCATTTTAAACAGCACATGCACGTTTATTGCTTTCATTTGCTAAATATTTACTTTTGCAGTCACAAGGTATAGAATTAAGTTCAAAACTATATAATTCTATATGGTCAGACAAAATTGTCAAAAATAGAACCTGAAGATTCCGCTGGACCGCTGTACTATGACCTACAAAATCTACACATAATTACATTTTCAGAAGAGTTTAGATATTATATTAAGTCCCACAATTTGCTGCTTTACAAAATAAAGTTGATCTGTTTTGCTTTATGGGTGCATTGGTAGGTCAAATGTTTTACCACATGCTGGAGAAAAAAATAGCTACTTGTGGTAAAGATAATTGTGTAATCTAAATATATTGCTGTTGCTTTAAAATGACCATGTTACTCAAACAAAAGCAAAATAATCTAATGTATTTTATTATTGCACTATTGTTTGCATATTACTGTGTGTTCTATAACATATGATAGTTGTGTACAGTCTTAAAACTTAAGCACAATCATTTGAATTGTAGACTTATAAATCTGAGATATTAAAGTTACATAAGATACCTTTTCAGATACATTAAAATATTGTTGTTGCAATTGTTTTTCAATGGCCAAATGTCCCCGCTACCACTTGCCTTGTTTCTACAGTGTGTACTTCTAATTCTTTGGTTTGGAAAACCCATACTTTTTACAGTTGACTTACAGAAAAGAGGGGTAGATGAATACTAAAAGCATAACACAGAGTTTTTTAGTACACATAATGAAACATTTTATATAACAATCTTTCAGTGTTTCGTGTCTCTTTAAGGGAACATTAATATGAAACCCTAAATTTCTTCTTTCATGATTCAGATAGAGCATGCAATTTTAAATAACTTTCTAATTTACTTTTATTATCAATTGTTCTTTGTTCTCTTGGAATCTTTTGTTGAAAAGCAGGGAAATATGCTTAGGAGCCGGCCCATTTCTAAAACACTATATGGCAGCAGTTTTGCAAGAATGTTATCCATTTGAAAGAGCACTAGATGGCAGTACTATGTCCTGCCATGCAGTGCTCCAGATGCCTACCTAAGTATCTCTTCAACACAGAATATCATGGGAATGAAGCAAATTTGATAAAAGAAGTAAATTGGAAAGTTTTTGAAAATAATATTCTCTGTCTGAATCACAAAAGAAAATGTTTGGGTTTCATATCCCTTTAACCCCTTCACCCATTTGGACGTACATATGTTGTGGGGTACACTGGCTATCATACCGCATGACGTATATATATGTCTGAGCTTCAGGAAGTTCCAGCAGTCTTGGCTGTTAAGTAATAGTGATGTCGCAAATTGTTCACCGGCGAATAGTTCCCGGCGAACATAGCATGTTCGCATTCGCCGCGACAGGCAAACATATGCGATGTTCGATCCGCCCCCTATTCGTCATCATTGAGTAAACTTTGACCCTGTATCTCACAGTCTGCAGACACATTCCAGCCAATCAGCAGCAGACACTCCCTCCCAGACCCTCCCAGCCCCTGGACAGCAGCCATTTTAGATTCATTCGGAAGCTGCATTGCTAGTGAGAGGAGGGACAGTGTAGCTGCTGGTGATTTTATAGGGAAATTGATAGCTAGGCTAGTGTATTCAGTGTCCACTACAGTCCTGAAGGACTCATCTGATCTCTGCTATAAGGACAGCATCCCAAAAAGCCCTTTTTAGGGCTAGAACATCATTTTTTTTTCCTGTGTAATCTAATTGCAGTTGCTTGCCTGCCAAGCCACTTGCCCAGTGCCACCACTCATATCTGGTGTAACAGTAGTGTAAATTTAAAAAAAAAAAACTTTTTTGACTGTGAAACATCAGTCTGCTAGTGTAATCTAATTGCAGTTGCCTGCCTGCCAGCGTGTGTGCCAGGCCCACTTGCCCAGTGCCACCACTCATATCTGGTGTAACAGTAGTGTAAATTTAAAAAAACAAAAGCTTTTTTGACTGTGAAATATCAGTCTGCTAGTGTAATCTAATTGCAGTTGTCTGCCTGCCAGCGTGTGTGCCAGGCTCACAGCGTATACTGTGCCCACTTGCCCAGTGCCACCACTCATATCTGTTGTAACAGTAGTGTAAATTTAAAAAAAAAAAAATTTGACTGTGAAACATCAGTCTGCTTGTGTAATCTAATTGCAGTTGCCTGCCTGCCAGCGTGTGTGCCAGGCCCACTTGCCCAGTGCCACCACTCATATCTGGTGTAACAGTAGTATAAATTTAAAAAAACAAAACTTTATTGACTGTGAAACATCAGTCTGCTAGTGTAATCTAATTGCAGTTGCCTGCCTGCCAGTGTGTGTGCCAGGCCCACTTGCCCAGTGCCACCACTCATATCTGGTGTAACAGTAGTGTAAATTTAAAAAAAAAAAATTTTTTGACTGTGAAACATCAGTCTGCTTGTGTAATCTAATTGCAGTTGCCTGCCTGCCTGCCAGCGTGTGTGCCAGGCCCACTTGCCAAGTGCCACCACTCACATCTGTTGTAACAGTAGTGTAAATTTAAAAAAAAAACTTTTTTGACTGTGAAACATCAGTCTGCTTGTGTAATCTAATTGCAGTTGCCTGCCTGCCAGCGTGTGTGCCAGGCTCACAGCATATACTGTGCCCACTTGCCCAGTGCCACCACTCATATCTATTGTAACAGTAGTGTAAATTTAAAAAAAAAAACTTTTTGGACTGTGAAACATCAGTCTGCTTGTGTAATCTAATTGCAGTTGCCTGTCTGCCAGCGTGTGTGCCAGGCCCACTTGCCCAGTGCCACCACTAATATCTGTTGTAACAGTAGTGTAAATTTAAAAAAAAAAACTTTTTTGACTGTGAAACATCAGTCTGCTAGTGTAATCTAATTGCAGTTGCCTGCCTGCCAGCATGTGTGCCAGGCCCACTTGCCCAGTGCCACCACTCATATCTGTTGTAACAGTAGTGTAAATTTAAAAATAAAAACTTTTTTGACTGTGAAACATCAGTCTGCTTGTGTAATCTAATTGCAGTTGCCTGCCTGCCAGCGTGTGTGCCAGTCCCACTTGCCTAGTGCCACCACTCATATCTGGTGTAACAGTAGTGTAAATTTAAAAAAACAAACTTTTTTGACTGTGAAACATCAGTCTGCTAGTGTAATCTAATTGCAGTTGCCTGCCTGCCAGCGTGTGTGCCAGGCCCACTTGCCCAGTGCCACCACTCATATCTGGTGTAACAGTAGTGTAAATTTAAAAAAAATAAACTTTTTTGACTGTGAAACATCAGTCTGCTAGTGTAATCTAATTGCAGTTGCCTGCCAGCGTGTGTGCCAGGCTCACATCGTATACTGTGCCCACTTGCCCAGTGCCACCACTCATATCTGGTGTAACAGTAGTGTACATTTAAAAAAAAAAAACTTTTTTGACTGTGAAACATTAGTCTGCTTTTTGTGTCAGGCTCACAGCTTATACTGGGCCCACTTGCCCAGTGGCACCACTTATATCTTGTTTAATAGAAGTGTAAGTGTACATTTAAAAAACTAAAAACTTTTTGGACTGTGAAACATCAGTCTGCTTTTTTGTGCCAGGCTCACAGCGTATACTGTGCCCACTTGCCCAGTGCCACCACTCATATCTTGTTTAATAGTAGTGTAAGTGTACATTTAAAAACAAAAAAAACTTTTTGGACTGTGAAACATCAGTCTGCTTTTTTGTGTCAGGCTCACAGCTTATACTGGGCTTACTTGCCCAGTGGCACCACTCATATCTTGTTTAATAGTAGTGTAAGTGTACATTTAAAAAAATAAAAACTTTTTGGACTGTGAAAAATCAGTCTGCTTTTTTGTGTCAGGCTCACAGCGTATACTGTGCCCACTTGCCCAGTGCCACCACTCATATCTTGTTTAATAGTAGTGTAAGTGTACATTTAAAAACCAAAACAACTTTTTGGACTGTGAAACATCAGTCTGCTTTTTTGTGTCAGGCTCACAGCTTATACTGGGCCCACTTGCCCAGTGGCACCACTCATATCTTGTTTAATAGTAGTGTAAGTGTACATTTAAAAAAATAAAAACTTTTTGGACTGTGAAACATCAGTCTGCTTTTTTGTGTCAGGCTCACAGCGTATACTGTGCCCACTTGCCCAGTGTCACCACTCATATCTTGTTTAATAGTAGTGTAAGTGTACATTTAAAAAACAAAAAAACTTTTTGGACTGTGAAACATCAGTCTGCTTTTTTGTGTCAGGCTCAAAGCTTATACTGGGCCCACTTGCCCAGTGGCACCACTCATATCTTGTTTAATAGTAGTGTAAGTGTACATTTAAAAAAAATGACAGGCAGAGGCAGGCCACCCCGCAGGTGCCGTCATGGTCATGGTGCTGTGATTCCCTTTGGCCATAGAATAATGCCCAGTGTACCATGAACTTGAAAAGTTCTGAGGAGGACATAGTTGACTTTTTTTTTTTTTTTTTTTTTTTTATATTTTTATTTGAGGTTCATTTAAAGGTATACAACATTGCATAAATAAATTCTTATGACACATGAGATAAGATATCAGTGTTACAAGGGGTTCTGACAATGAAAATTAGGTGATGGAAAAACATAGAGCTAATAATATATAAACCATGTGAACATTATATTACTGGAGTGTCTGTCACCTAGGGATCTTCTAAATAGTACAGTAGGGCCCTCTTGAACCCTCTAGCATACACAACATTCTGACCTAGGAGACCTCCTCTGAATCTCATATGATAAACCTCATTTTTATAGCACTTTATATCTTGCATATCAAATAAACTTAAACTTAAAATATTTTTCTTGTAACTTAATAGGCCGCTATTAGACCTAACTAAAATATCAACTCAGGGTGGGAGAGAAAACACGGTGATGGTTGCAGCATAGGCGAGAGAAGCCGCGTGTTTAGTTCTCCTTAACAAGGAGACACATTGTGGGTTAGGGGGGAGGAGGTAGATGTGTATGTATATAGTAGGTTATATGGTGTGAGAAGCATGGAACTGAAAAAACGTTTTATGTTATAATTCAAGATAAGCACGCTGTAATGAAACAAGGCATCACAGTACTGTGAAGAATCATCTAAGGACCTGGTTTGCTAATATGTGAATAAAGAGGGCTGCTTGCGCATTAGATTGATGCAGAACCTAACCCACCAGAATTTTTTTTTTTTTTTAAATCTTGGCGAAGAAAATTATCAAAGGTTTCGTGGTTCAGTTTTGGCACTAACAGGGTGTGGACTATAAAGAATGCAGGACCAGCCTGCATAAGTATACATGTAAAATGCATAGAGGAAAGGCTACATATGGCAGTGTATAGGTTCTAATGAGAGGCAAAAGTTTGGAGCTATCTGTAGGGGTTGGTGAGTATGTATAATGAAGAGTATTAGTATTTCCTATCTAACTATTCAGTCTTTTTTCCCCACATATGATGACTATGTCATCTATAGGGGTGCAGATGAGAAGGCTCAGGGGTCTCGGCCGCAGACACCTAAGCCTTAGGGGCAGTCAAAATGTCAGGGGACAGCATGACACATTTTAAGGGAGTATAAATGTGAACACCTTTAACCCATCAAGCTAGAATATTGTAAAATTGTACAGGACTGTAATCTTCCTATATTTATATATGAATACATATGTCCCTCTAGTGCAAAATCAGTTTGGAAGAGAAGAAACACATTTAATCAGCAGCATGCTGCTGTCAGCTATTATGCAAAGGGATAGGGTAGTTATAGCTATGGTAGTGCAATATAATCATATTTAGTATAGCGCAACTCATTTGGCAATAGCATAACACACAGAGTATCCACCCAAATAATATCATGCAGAGCTAGAGTTACATCGTTTACACGGGTGTACACAGTCAACCTTGCAATATTATAGAACATTTAACTAGATTGATATCTATCTATGATATAAACAGTTTTTGAACATGGTATAAAACCTAGATTAATAAACAGTCATATGAGCTATATTAAGCACCCAGAATAGGCAAAATGGGCAACACAAATACAAGAGACCACATTGCAGTAAGGGCATGGACAACCAACAATAAGAGGAAAAAATAATGGAGGGGGGTCTCGGTATAACATTTAGCTCAGTAAAGCAGTCAACAGAGTTGCTATTATATATCGTTAGACAATCAATATCTTTTGCATAACCTATAAGCTCAATTCCTTCTGAACTGAAAGGGGTCCTCCGAAATACAAACATTGTAATGATTAACTCTCATTATCTGCACAAGAAATGGCCCATGGTAGCTGAGCATAGAACACTGAAAACTTAAAAGTAATATAACATCTACAGTAGCTGTCAGCAAGAAAGTGTTTAATCAGCAGAGCTGTGGAGTGATATGTCTCTCATTCCAAATATTATGCGAGTGGGAAAGCAAGTCTAAGAACTCAGCACTCAGACCAGGAGTCCAGACATAGGAGCGTGGTATAGGCATAGGAAAAAGCTGGATACCTCAAAACAGTACGAGTCCGTATACAGAGTCTCAGACTCACAAGTGTGACTCCCATCATAGGCACATGAGCAATGTCTAAACTATCCGATCCCCTTTCTGAGGCCATAAGGGATCGCCACCTCCGTGTTATCAAGTAGAGTCACAGGGACCTGATCCTCCTCGCCTAAGGGTTGCATACAGCTATGACGGATGTAGAATAGCTCCGTTATCGATTTATGACATGACCTCCTCAAGGGCATTGCGGCCATTTGGTATCTCATTGCAGTAGCATGGGCCGCGGTATCTGATATCCCAGGCGCAGCGTCTGCGATACTGAAGGGGCCCGAGCGCTCAGCAGCAGTCTCGGCATCAGCGGTGTCCATCCTTGTTGTGCACGCTGGCTCTATCATAGGAGCAGCTGTAAGGGAAAACTTGAAGTCAGTGTGTTCCATCTGCCTTGCTGTCGGCACAGCTGAGTATACAAACACCTTGCGGCAGCTATCCAAAAAGTTGCGTATCTCTTCAATGATGTGCTCCGGTCCTTCCATGATTGAGCAATCACTCAGAGGGTATTACAATAAGCTTAGATCGATCCCACTTCGATCAACTCCAGCACAGATATTGCGCAGGCCGCAAGATGGCTGCTCCAGCTCTTAGTGTCTGTTATCGGCCATAGGCGTATATACCCGGGTCCTGAGATCCCTGTAACTCTTAATGGCTCTCTTTAAAATTGATCATGTAGGTCCCCTGGGCATTCTGATCTAGAATGATGTCCATATATTTGGGCTAAACGGTCATTTAATTGAATTTTAGTGCAGTATGTGCAGAGCTATGAGAATGTGCTGCCGTTCAGTTGCAGAGTTGGCTCCTCCCCCCCCATAGTTGACTTTTTAACACAGGACACTCAATCTTCTATAACTTCCTCTCCGAACCTTGACGCACCATCCTCCTCCAGCTTATCTTCGGGAACCTCTCAAGTTACCACTCGCCCGCCTGCCACCACCACCAACACTAGCACCACAGCCGCTTCACTTGATCTGTCAGAGGAGTTATTTACACAGCAGTTGGAAGAAATGAGTGATGCGCAACCATCATTGACAGAGGATGTAGATAACAGTGATATGTCTCAGTCAGGCAGCATTACAGACATGGACGTACGGTGTGATGATAATGATGTTGTACCCGCTGCTGCTTCCTTTGTTGATTTGTCAGATACAAGTGAAGCGGTTGATGATGACGATGCGTCCGTGGATGTCACGTGGGTGCCCGTTAGAAGAGAAGAAGAACAGGGGGAAAGTTCAGATGGGGAGACAGAGAGGAGGAGGAGGAGACGAGTTGGAAGCAGGGGGAGGTCGTCGCAAGGAGCTAGTGGCACAGTCAGACAGCATGCATCAGCACCCGGGGTCAGCCAGACAGCACGCCAATCAACGCATGCTGTTGCCACCACCAGAATGCCGTCATCGCATAGCTCAGCAGTGTGGCATTTTTTTTGTGTGTCTGCCTCTGACAACAGCGATGCCATTTGCAACCTGTGCCAAAAGAAACTGAGTCGTGGGAAGTCCAACACCCACCTAGGTACAACTGCTTTGCGAAGGCACATGATCGCACATCATAAACGCCTATGGGATCAACACATGAGTAGAAGCAGCACACAAACTCAAAGCCGTCATCCTCCTCCTGGTCCAGCATCTTCAGCCACGTCAACCACTGCTGTCCTCCTTGCCCCCTCTCAACCATCCGCCACTCCGTCTCTTCCGGAGCAGTTCCTGCTCATCTGCCCACAGTCAGGTGTCTGTCAAGGACATGTTTGAGCATAAGAAGCCAATGTCACAAAGTTACGCCCTTGCCCAGCGTCTGACAGCTGGCTTGTCTGAACTCTTAGCCCACCAGCTTTTACCATACAAGCTGGTGGAGTCTGAGGCTTTCAAAAAAATTGTAGCTATTGGGACACCGCAGTGGAAGGTACCTGGTCGAAATTTCTTTGCACAAAAGTCAATCCCCAACCTGTACTCGATTGTGCGAAAGGAAGTAATGGCATGTCTGGCACACAGTGTTGGGGCAAGGGTCCATATGACCACTGATAGCTGGTCTGCAAAGCTTGGTCAGGGCAGGTATATCACCTACACTGCGCATTGGGTAAACCTGCTGATGGCTGCCAAGCATGGAATGCATGACTCTGCAGAGGAGTTGGTGACACCGCCATGACTTGCAGGCAGGCCTGCTGTCACCTGCTCTACTCCTCCTACTCCATCCTCTTCCATAACCTCCTCGGCTGAGTCCTCTTCTGCTGCTGCATCTTGCTCCACATTAACAGCACCCCCCCAGCTCCCCAGGTACTATTCCACATCTCGGATACGGCAGTGTCACGCCGTCTTGGGGTTGACTTGCCTGAAAGCAGAGAGTCACACCGGATCAGCACTCCTGTCCGCCCTGAACGCACCGGTGGATCAGTGGCTGACTCCGCACCAACTGGAGATCGGCAAAGTGGTTTCTGACAATGGAAGTAATTTGGTGGCGGCATTGAAATTGGGCAAGTTGACACATGTGCCGTGCATGGCACATGTGTGTAATCTGATCGTACAATGCTTTGTGCATAAGTACCCAGGCTTACAGGACGTCCTGAAGCAGGCCAGGAAGGTGTGTGGCCATTTGAGGCGTTCCTACACGGCCATGGTGCACTTTTCAGATATCCAGAGGTGAAACAACATGTCAGTGAGGCGCTTGATTTGCGACAGCCTGACACGTTGGAATTCAACACTCCTAATGTTCGACCGCCTGCTCCAACAAGAAAAAGCCATTAACGAGTATTTGTATGACCGGGGTGCTAGGACAGCCTCTGTGGAGCTGGGAATTTTTTTGCCATGTTACTGGGCGCTCATGCGCAATGCTTGTAGGCTCATGCGTCCTTTTGAGGAGGTGACAAACCTAGTCAGTCGCACCGAAGGCACCATCAGCGACATCATACCATTTGTTTTCTTCCTGGAGCGTGCCCTGCGAAGAGTGCTGGATCAGGCCGTAGATGAGCGTGAAGAGGAAGAGTTGTGGTCACCATCACCACCAGAAACAGCCTTATCAGCATCGCTTGCTGGACCTGCGGCAACGCTGGAAGAGGATTGTGAGGAAGAGGAGTCAGAGGAGGAATGTGGCTTTGAGGAGGAGGAGGAAGACCAACCACAACAGGCATCCCAGGGTGCTCGTTGTCACCTATCTGGTACCCGTGGTGTTGTACGTGGCTGGGGGGAAGAAGATACCTTCAGTGACATCACTGAGGACGAGGAACGGGACATGAGTAGCTCGGCATCCAACCTTGTGCAAATGGGGTCTTTCATGCTGTCGTGCCTGTTGAGGGACCCTCGTATAAAAAAGCTGAAGGAAAACGATCTGTACTGGGTGTCCACGCTACTAGACCCCCGGTATAAGCATAAAGTGCCTGAAATGTTACCGAATTACCGCAAGTCGGAAAGGATGCAGCAGTTCCAAAATAAATTAAAAAGTATGCTTTACACAGCGTAAGGGTGATGTCACAGCACAATGGGAATCTAACAGGGGAAGAGGTGAAAGTAATCCTCCTCCTCCCACGACCACGCCGGCAAGGACAGGACGCTTTACAGACGTGTTGTTGATGGAGGACATGCAGAGCTTTTTAACTCCTATGCATCGACACAGCCTTTCGGGGTCCACCCTCAGAGAACGACTCGACCGACAGGTAGCAGACTACCTCGCCTTAACTGCAGATCTCGACACTCTGAGGAGCGATGAACCCCTTGACTACTGGGTGTGCAGGCTTGACCTGTGGCCTGAGCTATCCCAATTTGCGATAGAACTTCTGGCCTGCCCCGCTTCAAGTGTCCTGTCAGAAAGGACCTTCAGTGCAGCTGGAGGTATTGTCACTGAGAAGAGAAGTCGCCTAGGTCAAAAAAGTCTAGATTACCTCACCTTTATTAAGATAAATGAGGGATGGATCCCGAAGGGACTGACATTGGGCGATACATTCAAGTAAAAAAGGCCTGATGAGATGAGCTGCCTTGGCCTAAAAATAGTCCACACGCTGCTGTATTTTATCTTCGAATGCCAGATGACTTGCGTGACTTATCCGCCACCAACTAGGGTTCAAGCCGCAATGTTTTAGGGCACTTTCTGCCTGGGAAACAAACATCAATTTTTCTGGCCGCTGCTACAGCAGCGGCTGCAAAAATACCTAATTTTGTCAGGCATGTGTACATGCCAAATTTTTCTGGCCTCTGGTGCTGCACTGTGGCTTCAAAAACCAAACCAAAAAAAGGCACATAACAGGGATTAAACTGATAGGAATAGTACTACTTAACACACCACTCCTATCTGGTGGCACATTAGATTGCACGCGCAGTGCCCCAAATTCGAAGTAGGAGGACCGAGCATCTTTTTCCATCTCCCGGTTCCTAAAATCCATGCCATATACACGTCCCCTGGCACCGCAACTGCCTCTGGGAACCTTACCATGGGTCCCAGACCGCACGTCTTGTAATTCTCTGTCTGGGAAATTATCTATCTATCAAATCTATCTATTTATCTATCAAATCTATCTATTGTATCTATCAAATGTATATTGCATCTATTGATCTATCTATCTAATCTATGTATCTATCTATCAAATCTATCTATCTCGTGGCCGGACTGTTTTCTGACAGCCACTTGTGTTTCGGCCAAATGTCCATCGGCCAAATGTCCGCCTGCCAAATGTCCGTCGGCTAAAAGTCCAGCCACGATTGCACGCGCAGTGCCCAAAATTTGAAGTAGGAGGACCGACCAAGCATCTTTTTCCATCTCCCGGTTCCGAAAATCCATGCCATATACACGTCCCCTGGCGCCGCAACTGCCTCTGGGAACCTTACCATGGGTCTCAGACCGCACATCTTGTAATTCTCTGTCTGGGAAATTATCTATCTATCAAATCTATCTATCTATTTATCTATCAAATCTATCTATCGTATCTATCAAATGTATATTGCATCTATTGATCTATCTATCTAATCTATGTATCTATCTATCAAATCTATCTATCTCGTGGCCGGACTGTTTTGTGACAGCCACTTGTGTTTCAGCCAAATGTCCGTTGGACAAATGTCCATCTGCCAAATGTCCGTCGGCTAAAAGTCCGGCTACGATTGCACGCGCAGTGCCCTAAATTTGAAGTAGGAGGACCGACCAAGCATCTTTTTCCATCTCCCGGTTCCTAAAATCCATGCCATATACACGTCCCCTGATAGGGGGCGTAACAGGTATGAAAATGTTCAGAATAGTACTACTTAACACACCACTCATATCTGGTGGCACAGTAGATTGCACGCGCAGTGCCCCACATTTGAAGTAGGAGGACCGACCAAGCATCTTTTTCCATATCCCGGTTCCTAAAATCCATGCCATAAACACATCCCCTGGCGCCGCAACTGCCTCTGGGAACCTTACCATGGGTCCCAGACCGCACGTCTTGTAATTATCTGTCTGGGAAATCATCTATCTATCTATCAAATCTATCTATTTAACTATCAAATCTATCTATCTATCGTATCTATCAAATGTATATTGCATCTATTGATCTATCTATCTAATCTATGTATCTATCTATCTATCTATCTATCAAATCTATCTATCTCGTGGCCGGACTGTTTTGTGACAGCCACTTGTGTTTCGGCCAAATGTCCGTCGGCCAAATGTCTGTCGGCTAAAAGTCCGGCCACGATTGCACGCGCAGTGCCCCAAATTTGAAGTAGGAGGACCGACCAAGCATCTTTTTCCATCTCCCGGTTCCTAAAATCCATGCCATATACACGTCCCCTGATAGAGGGCGTAACAGGTATTAAACTGATCAGAATAGTACTACTTAACACACCACTCATATCTGGTGGCACAGTAGATTGCACACTCAGTGCCCCAAATTTGAAGTAGGAAGACCGACCAAGCATCTTTTTCCATCTCCCGGTTCCTAAAATCCATGCCATATACACATCCCCTGGCGCCACAACTGCCTCTGGGAACCTTACCATGGGTCCCAGACCGCACGTCTTGTAATTCTATGTCTGGGAAATTATCTATCTATCAAATCTATCTATTTATCTATCAAATCTATCTATCTATCGTATCTATCAAATGTATATTGCATCTATTGATCTATCTTTCTAATCTATGTATCTATCTATCAAATCTATCTATCTCGTGGTTGTGCAAATAGACTGTTTGCGGTTGTTTGCGGTGTGTTAAACGGGGAGTTTGGTCTGTCACTGTGAAGCGGGTGTAACCCTTACACTACCTGATTGATACAACATCATACCTGATGTTTTAAAGCACGTTATTCCAAACAATTTAGGAATGTTAGGTGATTTATGCCCTTTATGGATTAAAACCAGACTCTGCATCAACTATGTAATTTTCCGTGGGAGTTTTGCCATGGATCCCCCTCCGGCATGCCACAGTCCAGGTGTTAGTACCCTTGAAACAACTTTTCCATCACTATTGTGGCCAGAAAGAGTCCCTGTGGGTTTTAAAATTCGCCTGCCTTTTGAAGTCAATGGCGGTTTGCCCGGTTTGCCCGTTCGCGAACAGTTGCGGACGTTCGCGTTCGCCATTCGCAAACGGAAAATTTTAAGTTCGCGACATCACTATTAAGTAACAGCTGAGAGCTGTAGTTCCATATCTCTAGGCATCACCCTGCATATGGAACCGAAGTGCAATCCGTGCTCTAATTCCATATGAGAGCAGATGCCAGATCCAGGCCCGGACTGGCCATCGGGCATTGCGGGCAAATGCCCGGTAGACCACTGGTCCACTTGGCCCCACCCACCTCTTTATTATAATCCACACTCTACTTTGCTGCACACACTGACTGCTGTGAGCCTGTGGCTCATTCCCAAAAAAATAGCAGTCAGTGTCACATTGTGAGTTGCTCTTTCTTAGGTAGACCAGCCTGCCCCTCATATACCACCATGGTGTCTGACCTCAGGTCAGTGATTTCACACATGACAAACACAGCCTTGTTTAGTTACAGCTGCAGACAGTGGCGGGCGATTTAAATGAAACATGTGGAACTGTCAGGTGTGACTGAGGGCTAAGCCTATTCTCTGCCTCCTTCCTTTCCGGTACCGGCACAGATAAAACCTAGCTCATCACCACTGTTACAGCTTTCCTAGGGACATTGTAACTGCATATCCTGCAGAAGCTCTTCTTCTACATACAACAATGATCTCCTATTGATCTGGAGAGCAACAAGGCACATCAATAAGATGGGGCTCAGCTTCACCCAGCACATAACTATGCTAAAAGGGAACCAGCTACAGCCAGACTGTTGACTGCTGCATGTTACAAAACTGTGAAAACCCAGATTCCTGGAACTTGCCCTGGCAGAGAGAGTTTGATAGTTGAGTGAGCCAGGTAAGAACTGGTTTTGTGCATATGTCTCAGCTGCTCCCTCCCTCTTTTCCATGTATGGGCTTACTTGAATGACCTTTAACCTAGTTTTAACTGTTGATCACATCAGTAGGACTAAGGAAGCACATCTGTAGCAGTCTTGTTCTCCCAGAACCTTAGCACTCACTCTTACAGATCAGTGACACTGGGCTCAGATACCTTATATTCCCCATCTAAATTAAAACTGTGAGCTGCTATTTTGTTTTCCCTTGTGTGTTATATAAATGTGTATGCTATGCCTAGTACTTGAATGTGCATGTTTTGTGTGTATGTTGTGTGCCTGCATGTATGTGAATGCTGTGTAGTGTGTGTGTTGTGTACCTGCATGTATGTGAATGCTGTGTAGTGTGTGTGTGTGTTGTGTGCCTGCATGTATGTGAATGCTGTGTAGTGTGTGTGTGTTGTGTGCCTGCATGTATGTGAATGCTGTGTAGTGTGTGTGTGTTGTGTGTCTGCATGTATGTGAATGCTGTGTGTATTACCATCTCTAACAAGCATCTGCTGGTGCCGGTGGGAGGTGTGGGAGGGAATCCGGGAGGCGGGTAGGCAGTCCAGAAGCAGAGTGGGTAGGGAAGAAGACGGAGTGGGATGGTCCTACACTGCAAAAAATTAAAAATAAAGGGAGAGGGAGGGAAGGGGTGCTTATGCTAAAGAAAAAAAAAGTGGTGTAGGGGTGTGGGGGTCCCTAACTAATGAACGCGGGAAGGGGACCAATACACTACAGAATTTAATAATTTTTTATATATATATATATATATATATATATATATATATATATATATATAGTTGTTTATAGGTACTGGCAGACAGCTGCCTGTACCTAAGATAGTGGCACTAGTTAGAGGGGGATAGTTAAAGAGCTGTTTGGGAGGGATCAGGGAGGTTGGAGGGTAAGGGGGGATCCTACACTGCAGAAAACAGAAAAAATTAAATAAATAAAAAAAAGCCTTAAATTGTCACATTGGCAGACTGTCTGTCAGTACCTAAGATGGGAATGACCAGTTGGGGTGGGAGAGGGAAGAGAGCTGTTTGGGAGGGAAGCTAAAATTAACCTTACAAGCTAGCTAACTTACCCCTTCACTGCCAGGAATAATGTGTGGTGCACAGCTGCAATTAGCAGGCTTCTAATTACCAAAAAGCAATGGCAAATCCATATATGTCTGCTATTTCTGAATAAAGGGGATACCAGAAAAGCTTTTACAACCATTTGTGCCATTAATGCACAAGCGGTATGTAAATAATTTCAGTGAGAAACCCAAAGTTTGTAAAAAATGTAACAATTTTTTTTTCTATTTGATCGCATTTGACGGTGAAATGGTGGCATGAATTATACCAAAATGGGCATAGATCAATACCTTGGGTTGTCTAATTAAAAATATATATATAATTTTGAGAGGTAAATAAAAAAATTAAAAAAACAAGGCTCTATTTCTGTTTAAATGGAGTGATAGCAAAAATGGGCAATTTTTTCTCTCAAAGTCCTGGTAGTGAAGGGGTTAAAAAAAAATTCTGCTAGAGAACAAAATATAGCAGAAAAATGGTTTTGTTACAAAACCACTGCTGGCAGAGACAGTGACAGACTTTCTAAAATCATTACCCTTGGGCATTGTACCAAAATACTTTTTGTATAAATATGCAGTAGAAAAAAACAAAACACTGATCTACTGGAGCACATTGTGGTGATCATTATTAGCTGCTGACTGTTAATGAACTGACAACTGTTTCTGAACTTTCTTCCTCTACCTGATGATCAGTCAATGATGTCTTAGCAAATTCCTCTACTTCAGTTTAAAGCGGAGCTATGAATATTGAGAAATGAAGACATAGTTTTGCTCAATTTACCTCAGAGGTCTTAAAAAATATATTTACTACTTGAATGTGCAGATGATATATTTTTGTTCGTTTTTCATAGATTGGAGAGGATTGCATCAGTGTTTGCAATTATGGCTAAGGATATGGTGTACCTGGTCACAGGAGGATGCGGATACATAGGGGAACATATTGTGAAAATATTGGCCAAAGAGGATTATATTAAGGAGGTCAGAATTTTTGATGTTGTGGAAGTGGACAGCATCAAAAGCTTCAGTACAGGTAATTACCATTATATCAAAATAATAATATAGTGTGCAGCATAATATGAGAAAAGAAAGTTTCCCATATACTAGTGTAGAATACTAGTGTAGAATACACATTACCAATACACAGACTGTGTTATAAAATGTATTGTATCCAATCTTAAAACTAAGCAATATTAAAAACATTTTTAAGAAAGAGTCACATCACTCTCCATACGTTTTATGTTTGATTCATATTTGTGAAAGCTTAAATAAACTTACAACAGATGCTCAGTTATTTTAACCCCTTATTAGACTATGTAAAAATATTTACCAGTATAGAAATACATTTTCTTAAAGGAATGTTAAATGATATGAGATTATAATATATAGGGCTAGATTACAAGTGAAGCTCTAATTTATCTGGTCATCGGCAAACGGCAAATTCGCCTGTTTACGGGCGCACAATAAATAACCAGCCATTACAAGTGGCTGGTTAATGCTACCGTAGCAATTAGGGCTCCGAAATTTTTAAAAATGTCCCCCAATTGCCCCCAAAATAAACTGTAAGGTTCCTGTAATAAAAACAAACAAAAATGAGCATCTTTAATTTTTTTTAAAACTCAGTAAACATCTCCTTGTTTACTGAGTAGTATGCACTATATTGGTGTTCATGAAAAAGGCTGAGGGAACAGCCGAAACATCGACATGTAAACTTACTTGAACTGGAAGAATAAAGGAGTATTTGAACTTTTTTGACACTAAAATCCTGTGAGTGTGTTTCTATGGATTTGAAGATGGATATGAGTTAAATATATATCTTCCAATTCATGCACTCCTTCCTCTAGGAGTTTCCAATGTAGCCCGGGTGTCTCCTCAATAATTATTCATATGTAGCAATGTGGAATAGAAGGCACTCACAGGTCTTGATTAGATATCAACGATTAGTTTATTAGCAATAAAAATTCACATGAGTTGAGTCGACATTTCGGCTCTACAAGTGAGCCTTTTTCAAGACAATCTTATTTTTCTATTATGGCGCATTTAGGCCGCCATTCCCAAATATCGTGAGATATTTGGGAATGGCGGCCTAAACACACCATAACAGAAAAATAAGACATGAATTTTTATTGCTAATAAAATAATTGTTGATATCTAATCAAGACCCTGTGAGTGCCCTCTGTTCCACATTGCTATATATATATATATATATATATATATATATATATAGTACACCCTATGCTGAGGAGGGGGTAATGTACTCTGAAAATGGGGGTAAAGTATGTAATATTTATATATAATGTCTAAGAGATACAAACTTTATATTTTATCATCACATTATTTAAGGTACTTATGATGTTTATGATTGATTGATAATTATCCCACAACAGTGTTGGGAATAGTAAGCACATATGATGCGAGGTTGATATAAATAAGTAAGAGCTAGTTATGTATGTATCTAGGATAAAGGTGATATAGATAAGAAAGATTACATACTAATTGTGTTTTACTATATCGTATTATTACTATTAACAATATTATGGATGTATATAGCCTTAACACAACACGTCTAATGTGTGAAAACCATTCTTTGGCGTTTTATTTTTGCAGTGGGTGGGGTTACCTGCTTGTTACCTAAATGTTTAACTGTTATCACTACACAAGTTGGTCTGATGAAGGGTTGAATGCCCCGAAACATCACGAGAATGCAATAAACAAGAAGTTTCATCTTAATGCAAATCCAGAGAGTGCAGTTTTGTTTTTATTTATATAATTATATATGTTATTTGCAAAATCTATGACCCATATTGGTTTTATATATATATTTATACTGTATATATAGCTCTTAGAATTTTGACCCAGCTCCTACCCTATCTGAGTGCATATTGCCTTAATGCAACCTGATAATTTCTGTCGCCTACAAAAAAACTTAAAGGGACAGTCCTCATCAAAATTGTTTTTGTTTAAAAAGAGAGATAATGCCTTTACTAACCATTCCACAGCTTTGCACAACCAACATTGTTATATTAATATACTTTATAACATTTAAACTTCTAATATGTCTGCCTGTTTCTAAGCCACTACAGACAGCCTCTTATCACATGCTTTTTTATTTGCTTTTCACAACAAGGCACTACAGGTTCATGTATGCCATATAGATTTCATTGTGCTCTCTCCCATGGATTTGTGCATTACACTGCACTAACTGGCTAAAACGCAAGTCAATAGATAATAAATAAATAGCCATGTGATCAAGGGGCTCTCATAAAATGCTTAGATACAAGGTAATCACAGAGGTAAAAAGTGTATTAATCTAACGTGTTGGTTATGCAAAACTGGGGAATGGGTAATAACGGGATTATCTATCTAAGCCATTTCCCACCTGGGTGCTAAGCTGGATTTAAGCTTTTTTTTTTAACTATTTTTAAATATTATTTTTTTTTACTTTTTTATTTTTTAAAGGTTAGACGATTACCTTTCCAACGGTGGTTCTTGGGGGTCTGTAGCTGCTTAGATGCCCAAGATACAGGCTTCTAAGCAGCATGCCCCCTTTCCCTATATTGTGCATTGTAAAATTTAAATAAAAGTGACGTCATCACATCATTGCACGTGACGTTATCATGCAAAACGAGAAGGCCTGGCGATGCCTGTCACTATACAGGCCCGATCGCCGGGGTGGGAGTCGATGGGAGCCCCCAGATTGCCCTCAAAGTGGGTGAGTGCTAGCAACGGCTCGTTAGCACTCAAGGGGTTAAACAATAGCAATTTTGAAGTTCACTGTCCCTTTAAGTATGTTCTATTTCAAGAGGGAAAACTTTGGGTTGGGATTGATATTAGCGTGGCGCGGCCATGACTCTGTGAAGAAGAGGAGCGGGTTTGTGCGGCTCTCCAGCAAGCTAAAGGTAAGTATAAGCTACAGGTGAACTTTATCACCTGTAGCCTTGGAACATTTACATTCATTTAACAAAAATTTATGTAAATGTTCTATGAATATTCAGTAATTGTTTAGTTTAAAAAAAAAAATACAGAAAAGTGCAGCCATCAAATATTCAGGGAACTAAATTCCCTGAATATTTGATCCAAAAAAATTTGGCCATACAGGATTTTTAGCAGCTGAACATGTCTACTGTAAAGTAATGGGTGCTGTTTTCTGTTTGTCTCGCTCCTTCTGTGGACATTTGGGGATACATATAAAAAGACAACAAATGAACAAGGCTAGATTACAAGTGGAGCGCTATCATTAGCGCTAGGAGCTTAAATGCGATTGAGAAGTATCAGTTTTCTTTACGCTCAAATTTATATTACAAGTGGAGCACTATCAAAATGACTGAAAATTTGTTTGTGGAACTTGCCGTAATTTTCTATGGGGAGCGTAAAGCTCTAATTAGCACTTGTATTACAAGTTGAAAGTAAATGTGATCGTGCAAGCACAATTGCATTTACCAATCAAACTTTTTAGCGTTTGTCCAAATAAAAGTTACACTAAACTACACTAATCCCCACTAAACAGCCATCCCCCACATTGCAAACTACCTAAATATATTATTAACCCCTAAACAGTAATCCCCCCACATTGCAAAATAGTTAAATAAACTATTTAACCTTAAACCACCATCCCCCCACATCGCTAGGTAAGTAGATGTTTATTACTTAGCGATATGGTGGGATGGTGGTTTAGGGGTTAACAGTTTATTTAGGTACTTTGCGATGTGGGGGATGTCGGTTTAGGGGTTAATAGTTTATTTAGATACTTTGGGATGTGGGGGGATTGCGGTTTAGGGGTTAATAGTGTAGTGGGGACTTTGTGGTAGGCTATATGGCAGTTTAGGGGTGATTAGACTAGGGGCTTACATGCTTTGGGTTAGCGTGCAAGTAGGGTGTTTTTCACTTTTGTTGCTCCATTGACTTCCATGGAGCAGTAGGTGATTGCACAAGCTGTAAACCATTTTCACGAGTCAGGTTAGTGCTAGAGCAATAATTTTTAACTTTTAATATCAGTGCAACCCAACTAGCGCAAAAGGTTTACAGCTAGCGCAATTAAAACTCTATCGAAATAACTAGTTAGCGCTCCACTTGTAATCTAGCCGAAAATTGTTAAAGTAATTTTCTAACAGGGTTTCCACAAAGCCTTTAATGTCTTGCATTGCCTGTTTTATATCTGTCCCAAATTGTCCTCAGAAAAGAGAGAGAAATACATAGTACTCTCTCTACTACCAGTGGGTCAACTTCTTAGACTCATCCAGCAAGTTGAATCAGTGTGTTATTAATCAATAGGAGAAATAGACAAAATAGAAGTGCGCTGGGGATCATTATCTCTAGCCAATCCCCAAAACTATATTCTCCAATAAAAACTTAAACCAATGCATAGTACAACCCTAGGGGGGAGGTGCTAAAACAAGCCAAATTACTTCTTTAACATAAAACATAAAACATAAAAAGTGTAAATGCTTTATTGTATTTTAAAAAATACTAATAATACATCAGCTTAATAATATCTTATTATTTCTTACCATAACCAAGAACCAAAAATAAATAAATTGGTAAGTCTCCCTTACATAATTGAAAACACATCTGTGAAATAACCTTAAAGGTATATGAACCCAAATCTAAACAGTCTTTAAATACCACCTTGAAAATAGTCCGCAATATTAACTATCTCTAATCAGCCGCCTTAAAAAGTGAACCACAGTCATATATTATCACATCCATACCATTCACACTTCCCTTTTGTTGTCTCGGTCAAACTAAAAGTGATTTGTAGTTCGCACCTTAATTTACAAAAGTATTTTACTTGGTTATCCTGGTCCTGCTGCTACCGTACCTCCACAGAGTACCAATACGCTCAAATAAACCGATTTCACAGCCGATTGAGCATCGTTCCTCAAGTGGTATTCTTTGTGCCTACCGCACCTGGTGTTCCCAGGCAGTCTCCCATCCAGGTACCCACCAGGCCTGGCCCTGGTTATTTTCCGATATCAGATGCATTCAGTGCAGTGTGGAAATAGGCCTACAAAACCCAGGGTCCCCATGTGGTCTTCCATCCAGGTACTGATCAGGCCTGGCCCTGCTTAACTCGGCTGTGGAAACAGTAGAATTGAGCATATTGGGACTCTATGGAGGTAGGGTTGCAGCAGGACCGGATAGCCAAGTAAGGAAGGTACTTTTGTGAACTTTTGTGAATTAAGGTGCGGACTACACATCACTTTTACTTTGATTGAGACAACAAAAAGGAAGAGTGAATGGTACGGATGTCTAATTTGAAATAAGCACATACGGATAACACTTAAAAGGACAGCCTGTGATAATAACAACTGTCCCACTGCCGTTATCCATCCCCTCCCCATGTCCTGTCCATAATAATTTACCCTAAGTGCAATCCTCCTACTACAGATAACATTAATTGCATCCTGGTCTTCATCGCAGTTAACTCTACATAAAATTTCACCATCGAATGCATCCTGTAACACCCAAGCAACCGACAATTCAACCTGTGATCATAAGCATTCCCTCTTAATTGTAAATACAAATGCCCTCATCAGAAAATACCACCCACTATTGATAGGGTAATTTAAGGAGAGTTGTGAGTTAAAGGGACAGTGTACACCAATTTTCATATAACTGCGTGTAATAGAGTGTAATAAACACTAGAGAAGAATATGCACAGGCACTGATATAAAAATCCAGTATGAAACCTTTTAAAAACCTACTTATAAGCTCCCAGTTTAGAACTATTGATGAGGTTAGGCTGGGACACCCAGTGAAAGGGGCTGGGAAAGCAGGAAGAGCCCCCCCGTTTCGGGGCTTGGTTAGGAGTCTAAAAATCAGCACAATGTTATTAAAAAATAAGCAAGATTATACACTGTTACAAAAACACTCCCAGATGGACTATATAAATGGATGATCTACAAAACATTTATGCAAATAAAAATCTAGTGTAGAGGGTGTTTTTGGTGAGGGACCACACTTAAGATTTATTAAAGTGGGGTCTGGGTTGCACAGAGGTTTAATTGTGGTTAGACTTCAATTGCTTTTGGGCATTGCTACAAAAAAGGGTTTACAAAAGATTTTCAGGCTGCAACAGTCATATGATACTGTGTCTGATATATATATTGATTGAGCAACTGAAGTTTTGTGCAGCTTGAGTGTAATATATGACCCTCCTCCATTTATAGTGACATAGCTTATCTATGCTTCCACTGTCATTATCAATTGGCATCTAGGCCTATATGTGGTATAACAAAATTGATATAAAAACACACACACACATTTGTTTCTTAATTCTAGGTGGCACATTTTTACAAATTTGGTTATTTTGTTAAACCAATGCTTTTTTATGAATGTAGGATCTGATAAAAAAAAAAAAAAAAACAACGCATGGTTTATGTGGGTAAATCAGAAAATACAATACAACTAAAATTGACATTTAAATAGAAAGAGTTTAAAAAGTCTAAAAAGTGCTTTAACACTTGGTTGAGCACTGAAAAGATACTAAATATAATGTATTTGAAGATGTAAATTGGGTATCAATACTACCTAAGATTATAAATCAGAAAATTTAAAATAAAAATAAAAAGTTTCATTTTTATATCATCAATCAGCCATATTATATTATATTTTATAAATCTACACATTTTATCTCTAGATTCAACCACTGTGAGACTTATCAAAGGAGATATTACAGATTATAATCAGCTCCAGAAAGCTATGGAAGGAGTCGATGTTGTTATTCATACAGCTGCCCTGGTGGACTATTTAGACACATTGCCTTTTCACAAAATGGAAGCTATTAATGTTGGAGGTGAGTTTTTCCCATTAGTTGAACACATTCAGATAAAAAATAAAAAGCAATACAATAGCAAATGATATTAGATTTCATATGATTATATTAAAGTTCAAGTCAGTAAATATTCATGTAGCTATTAGGTTTCTAATTCATTGACCAAGTCATCTATTCATAGTTTTTTAAGCTGAAGGAATAAATGTACTAATAATGTGAGTTTAAAAACACCAATGATTATTTGATTATTTTTACAGGTACAAAGAATGTGCTGAAAGCTTGTATAAGCATGGATGTACGTTATATTGTGTACACTAGCTCTGTAGCTGCCGTAGGACCAAATTCAAACTATGAACCAATGTTGAGGTGAGCAAAATAGTTTTTTATACAACAAATTTTGCAAATTTGCTTATTTATTTATAAGCAACCTGTATCTTTTATTTTTGGAATCATGAAAATTACTGCTGCTCACTTCCGCAAATAATTTGGCAATCCTTAAGGGGAGCTTGATCTACATGGAAATACTAAGCTATATTTTCAAATAATGCAATAATTAATTTGAGTAACCTTTAACAATGTATCAGAGATTGTTATTTACTAAAAAATAGTCGTTTGAAGAAATTAACATGTTGCGGCATTCTTTAGTGGAAAAAAATATATAAATATGTTATACCTCATTTGGTGCTAACAGATTAAGTGATTACAAACAGTGATAACCTACTCCACTGGCCACCATTGTCTTTTTTCAATTATGGGTGCGAGGCTATTACTTACCCTTTTAATCTATCCTATCTACCCTATCTGATTTTATGGGGAATGAGAACCCTTATTTGAAAGAGGGTGGATGCCTGTTAAACACTTATCCCAGCTTGGCACCAAGGTGATATATAATAAGGTATGGCTCTTTAGGAAAAGGATATAAGACTTAAAGGGACAGTCAACACCAGAATTGTTGTTGTTTGAAAAGATAGATAATCCCTTTATTACCCATTCCCCAGTTTTACAAAACCAACACTGTTATATTAATACACTTTTTACTTCTGTGACTAACTTGTATCTAAGCATCTTCTGACCGCCCATAATCACATGACTTTTAGTTATTATCTATTGACTTGCATTTTAGTCAATTAGTGCAGTGTCTGCCACTAGCCACGGGCGTGATCACAATGCTATCTATATGGCCTACATAAGCTTGCTCTCCCCTGCTGTGAAAAGTAAATAAAATAGAGGCGGCTTTCAAGGGCTTAGAAATTATCATATGTGCCTTCCTAGGTTTGCTTTCAACTAGAATACCAAGAGAACAAAGCAAAATTGTTGATAAAAGTAAATTGGAAAGTTGTTTAAAATTGCATGCCCTATTTGACTTGAATGTCCCTTTAATGTTGCAAAGATGGTAGCCCCATTGCATGAGTGGTCTCAGACCCCTACCAATAAAATATCTGTAATTTCTATTTTAAAAAAAATGCTATCACCGGCTCACTAGGTGAATTTTTTTGTTCTATATTCTAAAACAGGGTTCTTCAAACTTTTTTCTCAAAGACTGCAATCATACCACATGCCTTTACAACCCTATTTTTATACTTGATCTGAAAATTTCTGAAATATTATACTACAAGTTGGCTGCAATTTTTGGTAAAGTGCGTTACTCCCTCCCCAAAGTCAAGGGCCTCTTGATTTACATCTGCGCTAGGATGATGACCAGCCTAAAGACATAGCAGAGTCCTGAAGCCCTATACGCATGTGCAGATTACTAACAAGAGAAATTGTCATGTGGGCCGCCAAGATCGTTGTACCAGGTAGAAAACCATTATAGGCCTTACATACTGAGGATACCAAGTGGTTTGGCAGCAATAAGATTTATATTCAGAAAATACAGGAAAACAAAAATTAATTAATAAATGTTATTTGCACATTGTAAATGTTTTGTGCAATATTTTTAAATGTAGAAAACATTTTTGGCGTTTCCTATCCCTTTAAACAACATAGATAGAGAGTCCTTAAATTTGGTGGTTTCGGGTTTCCTTAAAATGTTTTTATTTTTTTTGCATTTCATATGATGAGTTTTGCATTTTGGCTCCCAAAAGCAGCACAAAATTATTACCTGCCTCCTTAGTTTCATAATCCAAAAACCAAACTGTTGACATCACAGGTTGAAGGTCCTGTATGTTGATTGATCCCTTTTAATAGTGTGTAGTGATGCTAATAGGTGACGTGTGTGCAGTTAACCTGTTGTGCTCTAAAACTAAAAAATTTGTATGTCTTTTTAAGGGCTTCGAACATGGGCATTATCTGTGAAGTGGGCATGTTTGTTTGTTGTGTTATTGAGTTTGCTAACTTCTATATGTAAAAGTGTTGAGTATTCTTTTTTTAATATTCATTGATTGAGTGGGTTGCATTTGTATTGGTTTGACAGTGTGTTTTGCTTATGTGCCAAACCAAAGTTAAATTTAAAATCTGTATGGAGTAATTATTAATAAGTTAAAAGTTTTTACCTGGAGTTTATCAAGTCCACCTAGCTGTGGTATTCAATCAGTAAAAAATGGCCTTGTAAATGTATTGCTAAGTAGCAGAATATGGAATGTGATCAGAAAAACAGGACTGGCACTCGTTACAAGGACAAAGTACTCAAAAAACAATATGGACTATTAAAAAAAAGCTTTAGATGCAGATACATTTTGCAATATACATGTATTTGTTATTTTGATGCTAAAGCGGGTAAAAATGAGAAAAACCTTGCAGTGATTTCACTGCGTATGCATTTGAACATAATACACACTAATTTGAGAGCTAGGGTTTTTCCCTCACTCCCTAACTTGCCTTCTCTCAGCCAAGGAGATACTAGCTGACATCCCTGGCTCCTTCATGCTGGAGCTAACCGTGTAATGGGGCTGTGTTGTGTATAAATCAGAAGATCTGTAACAACACTGTGGTAAAAGTGAGAAGAGGAGGGCAGTAAGATCCCAGCACAGTGTTACCAGATCAGAGAAGGGAAGAACAGCTGAGATTTTATAGAGACATAAACCCATTACACAGTTAGCTCCCGCATGAAGGAGCAGGGATGTCAGCTAGTGACTCCCTGGCTGTAGTCACACTAGTTAGGGAGTGAGGGAAAACACTACAGCTCTAATTAGTGTGTATTATGTTCCTATAAATTGTTTTCTCATTTTAAGCAGCTTTAGCTTGAGAAAAACAAGCTATGATTTGTGTGGTTACCTGAAATAAAAATTGAAATGCAAATGCAATGAGTGTGAAGGACTAAAACATCTTTAGTGTAATGTGTAATGGCTTAGCAGTGTAATGGTGGTTAATATTGGGGTATGTTTGGTGGTTTTGTTAATCTGGATTCAGTCTTTTTTTTCCTTGTATTTTCATTTAATTTCATTACAATCACAAAATTATTACGGGTTTGCACTGATTTTCTGGGTTATATTACATGAGGAAACATTGGATGAATATAAAGGAGCATGTTTTAATGTTTAGTTTACGTTAGCTATTGCTATAAAAAATGTTTAAATATGTATAAACTAGAATATCCAGTGTTCTGGAAACAAATCCCAGTCTCACTGAACATTACTCAATGTTTCCCAGTTTGCTTTGCAGAGACGTTTCTAATGCTTTTATTGAATCCAATGTCAACCCAATCCATTTCCCATTTACAAGGTCATCATGACTCTTAATTTAGTAATCCTTGTTATTCATTAATGATTTCCTGATGTCAATATAATTACTCCAAACAGGCTGAATATCAGAGAATATATTGTTATGCTTTAATAACAACATGTATAAAATATTTGTAATAATTGAATTTGACGTGTCAGAATTAATCTGTCTAAAAATGATAGATTTGCTTTATTTTATGAGCAATAGTTTATTTATTTATCTATTTACTGTATTTATTTATTTATTATAAATATATGATAATATTTTGGAAGATTCCATTTTAGTTATACTGTTTAAAATGTCTAACTATGAAACAAAGTAAAGTCGAAAACTTAAAACTGAGCATGAGAAATTAAAAAAAAAACATCAGTATAACTGTTTTATATACAAATAAAATGTAACATTAATATTTATATATGAAATACAAGCATTTTATCACCTATCACCACCAATGGCTTTTTATGTTTTTATTTTTAATATCTTTATCCTATTACAAATGAAAGAAAAAAGCAAACATTTTAATAGATGCTATACAAGATATTTACTTTAAACTACAAATGACCTAGGGTTGCCAGATAGGGTTGCCAACTGTACAAAAATACAGGAAAATCTGTCATATGGTAAGTGAGGGTCACACAATGCCCATGCAAAAGTGCAACATATATTTTTCACAACCGAGCAATAATTGTACCCCTTGGCTGCCAGTAACATTCAAATAAGCCTCCTCAAGTAAACCATATTATAAAAAATATTCAACAATCTACATCTCTGTTCATACCATGCTGCACCACTAACACATTTTGTATTATTTCCAGTTCATCCCAAAAGTGTTCCAAGGATGTTGAGTTCATTGCTCTGTGCTGGCCACTTAACGTCCTCTACACCAAACTTGTCAAACCATGTCTTTATCTACCTTCCATTCTACACAGTGGCACAGTCATGCTGGAATAGGAAAGAGCCTACCCCAAACTGTTGCAACAAAGTTGTAAGCACCCAACTGTCTAAAATGTATTTGTATCCTGTAGCATTAAGATGACCCTTTACTGGAATTAAAGGGCCTAACCCAAACCCTGAAAAACAGCCCAGAACATTTTCCTTCCTCCACCAAACTTTAGAGTAGGCACTATGCATTCTGGTAGGTAGTGTTCTCCTAGTGTCCACAGCACCCAGATTCTTCCATTAGACTGCTATACAGGGAAGTGTGAATTATCACTCTAGAGAACAGAACATGTTTCCACTGCTCCAGAGTCCAGTGGCAGTGTGCTTTACACTACAGCTGACATACAGTTGATAAGGGCAGATCTAGTAGGGCAGATATTTCATGAACTGAATGGTGGCAAAGGTGGCAAAATATGATTGTGTCACGTTTAAAGAAACTGAGCTCTTCCGTGAAGCAAATTTTACTCTAAATCTTTGTCTATGGATATGTCATGGCTATGTGCTGGATTTTATGCATGTGTTAATAATGGATGTGTTTGAAAAACCTGAACTCAATAATTAGTAGGGATGTCCACATCATTTTGGCCATATTGTGTATTCTAATACCCAGCCACCCTTAAAATTCTAGTACAAGAATATTGCCCTTTACAATCTAAACCATCTAAATGACAGTTGAGTATCAGCATTGTGGTATTTAGGGACTGGGGTAACACCATGGATGGCAGAGTGGGCTACAAAGGAAAATAGTGTTGCTGCATTCTGTGGAAACATAGACATTTATGGGAGTTTGCACACCCGGCAGTAATGTTGACTATGATGCAAAAGTCACAATGCTGATATTTTTTAAATGTCTAACCCCTTTCATCAGAAATGTTCATTTTGATGTTCAGCTTCAACTTGTGTTTTATAGTTTAAAATATATTAGATATATTTCTGTAAAAACTGTGTTATGTACACAACAAAAATAAAAAATGTCACAAGAACAGACTAGATATGCTGCCAAAATGGCTTTATATGGTTAAGGCTGCTGAATTTAATAAATCCAAAACTCATATGAAAACGTAGAAGTTATCCATGCTGATGGAATAGAAAACTGTTAGCAAGGGGTCTCAGTGCAAATAATCTAATCTCTCTTTTGGTGACAACTCCATGCACAGCCAGGGCTGGGCTGTGAATAAAAAGCAGCCCTGGAAAAATAATAGACTTGCCCTATCTTCTGTAAATTCCTTAAAATATACAATGTAAACGTGTATCTATCATCTGTCTGTCTGTCTATATGTGTGTGTGAGTGTGAGTATGCAAAGAGTGGCCTAAAGCAACGGGGCAAACACTGTGACACCCCCCCCCTCTTGGATTAGTTCCCAGTTAATATCCCAGTGTCCTGGAAGGTCAGTCCAGCCCTGTGCATAGCTATTCTAAATGATTGGAATTTTTAATTTATTCCCAGAGGGGTCTATAAAAATAAAAATGAGGGCGGTAAATGTTTACTTAACTTGCACAATAATTTGACCAGGAGACAGGGACTGAGTTAGGGAGGTCTGTGGCTGAAGTTATGTTTTTGTGTGCAGTTTTAAGATGGATGTGGTAATGACATGCGTGCGAGTTCATGTTTTCCCCCATAGAAGTTAATGGATTAAAAAAAAAATTCAAAAATCCAAACACCCCACTCTTTTGCAAACCCAAATGCATATTCTCATTTGCGCTAACCTGACATGAAAATATGAATATTTCACATTCCAATGTTCTGCACATAGAAGAATATGTTGTATTTATTCATAAATACCTATTTCTAGCTATATCTGATGGTATTTTAGTACAATATATATCTATACCTATCTCTCTTTCTCTCTCTCACTCTCTCTCTCTATCTGTCTCTCTCTCTCTCTCTCTCTCTCTCTCTATATATATATATATATATATATATATATATATATATATATATATGTATAAATGTATACATATATATATAGGAATATCTATTTATAAATACGTAGAACATATTCTTCTTTGTGCAGAACATTGGAATGTAAGATATTTACAGTAAATACACACTAACACTTTATTAAAAATGAATATTACATAAATATGTTTCTTCATCTACCTAACTGTAAAGGGCTCCAATGCACTTCTACCTACATATGTCTATATGTGTACATATGTATTGATGCGTTTATTTGTGTATATATGTCTGTAATTACATATATACACATATAAATATATATGAATATGTACAGTATATATATATATATATATATATATATATATATATATATATATATATATATATATATATATGAGCACTATTTGAGGATCAGGTTCCGGTATACATCCTATGTAATCTTCAATGATAAGCAGACACCATAAGATACTTCAAACAACCTTTGATGTGTTACACAGATACCATAACTTTTCAGCCCCACACAGAGGCTTTGGTCACATGGAAGCACACAACACGTATTGAATCCAACTAGTGAGCCTTTTGTGATTGGATGCCATATGCAGACCAGATCATGATGTCATCAGTGGGCTTGGCAGCCATTTCAAGCTGGCCAGAAACAATATGTGTTGTGTGCTTCCATTTGACCAAGGCCTCTGTGTGGGGCCGAAACGTTATGGTATCTGTGTAACACATCAAAGGTGTTTGAAGTATCTTGTGGTGTCTGCTTATTATTTAAGATTACGTAGGATGTACACCGGATCCTGATCCTCATATAGTGCTCGTTTGAATGTCCATAGTAGTACACAGAGTGGTTGATAGTGTTGGTGAGTGATGATCTTTTTGTACATATATATATTTATCAAATCAATTTAATATTACTCCGGGTACCCTTGTTTCTTGGGTAATGAATGAATTGCATATGCTTATCAACTTTATGACCAATTAATGTGTGATTTTTTTCTTGTTGTACATAATCTTTTTTGCACATCAATTAAATAAATATATATTATTTACCAGTATCCTCAGTAGTGTCTATTTTTGGAAGTTGACGGTTCCAAAAATGTGGGCACAAGGTTTACTTGTGGATCTTGTTGTATTTTTATATTATTCTCTAAACCTCAGTGCACCTTGGAGCCCACATTTATATTAAAATATTGTGGGCCCTTGTCCATAGCCTTAATATCCATTATCAGCTGGTACAAACATTGTATAATGTTTTTCCTGGGCATTAACTCCCTTTCTAGTACCTTGCGGCTGTTTAGTGTTCATTTTAGGAATCTTCAATTTCCCTTAATATTCACTAAATCAGTGACTTAACTATGGCATCAGTTGATGAAACTGAATGGGAATATGATTTAGCTGAAACTTTTGCTTTAGAAGGTCCTAAGGATATTACTACTATAGCTCAGCATGCTAAGGCACTGTCGCTGAGCTCTGTAGCAGCCCAAGGGTTGCAGGGTCAATCCCTGGTGAGGTCCACTCAGCCTTTCATCCTTCCGAGGTCGATAAAATGAGCAGAGTCTTGAGACACTTACGGGTGATTAGCCGCGCTTTACAAGTACCCAATACAATAAAATACTGTGGTAGGGAAAAGCATTTTTCAGGATTATAAAACACATAAAAATAATCTCATTAAACAACTAAAAATTAAATGGGAGATTAGTAGTCTGAAAAGATATATTGATAATGATATGAAGCCTAGAGGATTTAGACTAAGAAAGAAACCAGGGATTAACCTTAATCAACCAACTATTACAGATTTTCAGGAGGAATGGAAAAAATGTCTTACTGAATGCTCATTAAAATTTATGCATTTAATTATTAAGGAAACTGAAAATAAAGAGGACATTATCAATAATGAAGTAGAAGTATCTAAGGAGAATTTTCATAAGTGGCAGGCCAATATAACAATATAAAAATGAAAAATAAAAAAATAAAGATGAAATTAAATCAAGAAAGAGAATTAATTTTTTGAGGGATTTGTTGGACTGTAAGGAAGGGGTAGTATATGACTATGCTGGTCAAAAACCAGGAACCATGGATTTAGAGAGATCTGGCTCAGAGACAGATATGAGTAGATCGCCAAGGAGAAATAGAGGTAGAAGAAGGGGAAATTTTTTAGGCAACAGGAGGATACAAGACAAAAAAAAGAGAAGAAGGGGAGGGAGAAAACATAGGAAAAATTGGTCAAAAACAAACAAGTTATGCTCTGAGAAGTCAACAGAGGAACAAAACACCCAAATAGATAAAGGTGAAAAACACGACTTGGAGGTGGTGAATTTGTCCAAAAGGGTGTTAAATAAACTACACATTGAAGTGTTAAGTAAAGGATTGACCTTCTGTCCATATAAGAATTTGGACAAATTCACTTCTTCCAAAGATCTTCATTTTTTTTTCAAGAAAGGTAGTTCTGAGAAAATTAAATATATGTAAAATCACTGAAACCAAGTTGGATATGCATGACAGAATTTCTTTAGAAAATTTGGAAATCTTATCTGAGGAGAAATCAGAAATTGAGAATACAGGTACAATTGGTTTCAGCGATCTTAAACCTAAATCTTCATATATACCATCATTATCGATGGTACCAAGTGTTATGACCTTTGTCAAACTGGTTGAAAAAGACCTGAAAGGTTTAGCAATAAAAACTAATAAAAAGGATAATTTAACTAAAGATCAATGAATGGCACTAAATGATTTAATCAATTATGAAACCATTGTGGTGAAACCCTCGGACAAGGGCGGAAATGTTGTGATCCTTGATGTTCAGGATTATAAAACAGAGTGCCTTAGACAACTCAACAACATTACACAACATGAAAAAATAAAATTCAATCCAACCCTACAATATAAGGAGGAATTGGATTGTATTTGGAATAAAGCTTTGTCTGATGGTTTGATCAATAAAAAAGAACTTTCCTTTATGCAAGTTAAATATCCAGTCATCCCAACGTTCTACACAACACCTAAGATACATAAACAAAAGATTTCCCCACCAGGACGACCAATAGTGTTGGGGATTGAGGGACTCACTGAGGGTGTTACCAAATATTTGGACTTGTGCTTAAG
Organism: Bombina bombina; assembly: GCF_027579735.1. Classification (NCBI taxonomy): domain Eukaryota; kingdom Metazoa; phylum Chordata; class Amphibia; order Anura; family Bombinatoridae; genus Bombina; species Bombina bombina. Next base: position 252,773,863 of record NC_069501.1, on the reverse strand, counting down.
ACCATACCTCACTTCTCTACCTTCCTACGTCAAGGACACTACTGAGGTTCTGAGAAAATTTGATGATATAGTATTGACTCCAGAGACAATACTAGTGTCCATTGACAGAGAAGCCTTATACTCATCCATCCCTCATAAAAAAGGCATTGATACTATTAAGACTATTCTGAATCAGAGAGGCCCTACATTTGATGATCATAATGATTTTGTTCTTGATCTACTACATGTTGTCCTTAATAGGAACTATTTCAAATTTGATTAGAAATATTATAGACAAATAATGGGCACAGCAATGGGTGCATGTTGTGCACCCACTTATGCATGTCTTTATCTTGGTAGATGGGAAAATGATAACATTTTGGATGCTGCATGTGAATTTGATAAAGCAATAACATTATGGATTTGTTATATCGATGATGTCCTCCTGTTATGGGAGGGCACATCAGATGACTTAATCAAATGTATGCAACAACTAAACTGTAATGATTGGAACCTGAAAATCACTTTTGATTGGAGCTACGAATCACTTTCTTTTCTGGATCTGAAAATATCAAGACAACAAGATAAGTTATTGACAGAGACAGCAGTGTCTGTATCAGCTGTTTGCCGACTTCCATGCTTTCTGGAATTATAGCTTTCTTACTTTAATCTGCACCCAGGAAACCTCTGTGAGTCTCCCTATGTAAGCCATGGACAGTTCTATCATGTACCTATGAAGGGTAAGCGGAGCTTTATGGCCTAGGGGGTGAATATAGTCATCTCAACAGAACAGGTAATACGAAGCAGACGCTGCATGGGATAAGGTCTCTGTAACTTCTCTCCTGTTGTTACGGATTTTTCTGTGTGTCTGTCCCTTTTTGGCATTGGTCAACTTACTCTATACTAACGAGTAAGGGTACGGGACGAAGATTTGGATGAGATATGAATGATCTTATAGCCCCCCATAATGTTTAATTGCTAGTCCACTGGGACATATTTTACCTGGCCGATAGGGAGTGAAGGAGCAAATTTGGGGATATCTAGTTGCTGTATACTTGTATGCAGTTACCATGTATTTGCAAGTGGCAGCCTAATTTACAAGGATGGTTTATGTAAAGATTTGCTTCTGTGAACTTATTATATGTGGAGATCTAATTGTCTACTTGTCTAATTAATGTAATATTACTTTGGGTACCCCTGTTTCTTGGGTAATGAATTAATTGCATTTGCTTAGCAACTTTATGACCAATTAATGTGTGTTTTTTTCTTGTTGTAGATAATCTTTTTTGCACATCAATTAAATAAATATATATTATTTACCAGTATCCTCAGTAGGGTCTATTTTTGGAAGTTGATGGTTCCTATATTCATTTAATTTATAGGCTTGATTTTGAGGCAAATCTTTAGAAATGTACATGTATGTATCTATTTTAAAGCCCTTTGGCTGCCTGAGACCTCATATCTTTGAGGCTTTATAACTTTTGTGTGCAATATTTTTTAATAAAACTTTTTTTAGATAGTGTTATTGAGAGTGTAAGTGTACTTTGTAATGTATTTTTCATGTGTTTTGTGCAACTTTTATGTTTCACAAAACAGTTACCAAAGCTCTGAATTTGCTGTAATCATTCTAACCTAAATCGCAAATGCACTTTACTTTCAACTCATAATACCAGCAGTAAGACCAACAAGCACAAACCCTCGCAATAAACCCCTTATTGCTTGGGTGAAAACGTTTGGGCACCACTCGTAATCTTGCCCAAAATGTTTTCATGATTCAGATAGAACATACAATTTTAAACAACATTCCAATTTACTTCTATTATCATTTTTTTCCCTTTTTATAAGAAGGTAGGTAAGCTCAGGAGGGTGCACGTGTCTTCAGCACTATATGGCAGCATTTTTGCAACAATGTTATACATTAGCAAGAGCACTAGATGGAAGCAAAATTTCCTGTCATGTAGTGGTCCAGACATGTGCATGATACATATCTGGATATCTCTTGAACAAAGAATAACATGAGAACCAAGCAAAGCTATTTTAAAATTGCATCCTCTGTCTGAATCATGGAAGAAATAAAATTGTGTTTGTTGTCCCTTTAAGGAGCTAAAAAGAATCTTTCAATCTTACTGTCAGTTCAGCTATACAGTACTTTGCATATTTACCCAAGGTTATTGAACTTTGTGTCACATTCTGACGCAGTTCACAGGGGTTGAGAAAACATACTATAATTCAATGTATTATTTATTATTAATCAAATTTTTTTAAATTTGCTGGAGTATTGCATGTTAGTTAGTGCAAATCAAAATGAAACAATTATATTTGTCTAAAATTGTCTAAATTATGTTTTTAACTGTTAGAAGTAATCTTTAAAAACAAAAAAAGCAACAGGAGAAAATCAACATATGGCATCAATTTGCATAATAAAGCTTTGAATACCCCCCCCCCCATGTAATGTTATGCTTATCCTGCATATTTCTGTTGCACAGATGTACTTGGTCTGTTTCAACATATAATGGGCAAAATGTAATTGTTTTGCTGTGTATATTCATTGTTAGCATTTATTTAATTAGTCTGTGCATTAGGAAAAAAATACATCCAATATTCTAATAAGTATATGGAATTTGGCAAAGGGTAAAATGTTTGATTTAGTTAGCAAAACAATATTTACATAATCAAATGGCAAATGTAGCACTAATAGAATCAGATGATTTTTATTCCACTTGAGGGAAAACAGACAGGTTATTTATTTTATTAAAAAGCTATTTTATTAAACAAATTAGCAGCAAAATAACGTAGTACAGTTAAATGTATTTTGCCATTTTCTTCATTAGCTGTAGACTGATGTTTATCCAGTCAGATCAGCCCCAGTTCTCAGGCTGTGTTCAGGCATAGGGGCCTATTTAGGATTCTGCGAGTGGACATGATCCAATATAGCGGATCATGTCCGCTGCACATCAATAAATGCCGACAGCATGCGCTCTCGGCATTTATCATTGCACCAGCAGTTCTTGTGAACTGGTGGTGCAATGCCACCCCCTGCAGATTTGTGGCCAATCGGCCGCTAGCAGGGTGTGTCAATCAATCCGATCGCATTCGATCAGGTTGATTTCTGGTGATTTCTGTCCTCCGCCTCAGAGCAGGTGGACAGGTTATGGAGCTTGATAAATATGCCCCTAAATCTAACCTTCCCAGTATCTATGCAGGTGCCCATCTCATAGCAGACTCAGAACAGAGGTCATTGCCCTTTTCCCTCTTCAATAAATGACACATGGATAGACATGAAAGATAAAGGGAAGAGTATTGTTAAAAAGAAAGAGGAAACAGAGTGAAAGAACAACCCTTTTTAACATTATGCTCATAGTCATTTGGCCTATAAGATATGAATGTTAAATTATGTCTCAGAGATCTTTCAAAAGTTGTCATGTTGTTGCTAGAAAGACACAGATCTTTACGACACCTCTGGAATGTTTTCTGTGCTTAACAAATCACCTTAAAGTGATACGAAAAGTCAAATTCAAATTGTCCTGGTTAAGATAGAGCACTAATTTTAAGAGTATTTTTTATTTACTTCTGTAATAAATGTATGTAATTGTCTTGGTATCCTTTGGTACTGGGGGGGGGGCGAATGTTTTGCAACATTCGAAAAATGAAACAAATTTTAACACATTTATTTGTTTAGAATTTTTAATGAATAGAAATATTCTAATTGATATATTTGTATCTATTATGTATCAATTTACTTAATTCCCTACAACATGAACAACTAAACTTCAGAATAGTATTTGTTCAATCGAATGTTGCATTCGAAATTTCATTAAAGAAAATGTAAACTTTAATGGATTTTCTTATCAACATTCGATTGTCCAAAACGAATGTCCACAGGACTATTTTTTCTACCAAATGAGTTACACTTTCAACACATTTGCCCATCCCTACTGAAACCTAGCTGGTTATTGGTGGTTTCCTACAAGTGCCTTTTGTCATTGGTTCACCAGATACGTTTAGCTAGGCCCCAAAAAAGCAATGCTATTCTAAAGCTGACTTTAAATATGTGTTTAACCCCTTTGCAAAGCTAAAAACAATTAGGGAGATGAAACTTGTAATATCTGTTAAACCTCTTAATAGTAATTAACTCTAAGGTGCACCAGATAAAGTACTAATAGGCATTTAATACCATCTATCATAAAATCATGGATCCACGTTGATCTTTGATAAAAAATATTGTGCATTAATAATACACAGTAATAATACACAATTATAATATACAGTTAAAAACAAACTGATGGATTTGACAACATATCGCAATATTGTATTGATAACAAGTATATAATAAGCACTGTCCCCTTATGTTATATCCTCGTTTTGTATTCCAAGTCTCTTCGGAGAATTACTTACGTCTTTGAGATGAAGGATTACTCTTTAAATATTAGTGAATTGGAGTTTTACTGTACTAAAAATGGCCCAAATGGAAGGATTTTTATCAATATACGTTTAAGTTCCAATGACCAATGGAATTCTACTCACCGAAATCCGAAAGCTTTTGTTATAGTGTGCTTTCTCTGACTTGACCCTTATACACGTACCTCTCTTGTTAGTCCCGGGGTCCGCACTGCCACTTCCCCTCGGTAGCCAAATTGTTTCACTCAGAGCGCTCATGAGACTTGTACTTTACCAGGCGTGGGTGAAGTATGAACAAAATGACCCATGCCTGGTAAAGTACAAGTCTCATGAGCTCTCTGAGTGAAACATTGTAAAGGTTTTGTCAAAGAAAGTATTGTAATTGGATACAGCTGCGCTGTCACACAGATAGCTAAATGTGTACAGTAACTAGGATAGTGTGTGAACTTCAATTGAGGATAGTCTAATTAAATAGAATAAAATAAAATGAATACAATAGAATCACCCAAATATAAAAACAATTTGATCATAAAAATAAAAACATCATAGATAAAAATATAACAATTATAACAAATAATCATAAATAGTAATTCATAACATTTCATAACATTACAATGAATAACAGCAAACCTACAATATATAGCTCAAAATAGGCTGAAAGTCTTTTTCAGACACAAACAAAAGCGTCTTAATGTCAGCAGGAAAGTCTTTTAAGCAGAAAAGTCTTTTAGGCAGATAAAAAGAGCGTGTTTGCTTTCAAAGCGTGTTTCTTCAAGCAAGCTGATGTCTTGTTTAGTTGTTAAGCTAGTTGCAGAGTTGCACAGAGCTGTACAGTTAGGACGAGAAGAAGGATAGAGAAATCCTTTTGAACAGTGTTAAAGTACAAATGGCAAGGTGTACACTTTTACTTACACCGAGTGCCAATAGTTGGTCTCCAGGGGTTTCTCTCCGAATGCCGCTTGTTTCTCGGGCACCTCCTAGTCAATCAGGGAGGAATAACAATGAATATAATCGAGCTCCAGGAACTCTCACGCCGTCAGACTTGTAGGACTATGGAAGCCCAAAGAGGTCACAATACAGAGCAACACGTTTCAGCTTAGCACAGCCTTTCTCAAGCTCAATACTGATGTGGTGTAGACTTAGCATATTTATACGCTTTTCTTAAAGGAATATTTCAAATTAATGCGATTCTATTGACTATAAAAAATCAGAAGACTGCAATTTGATATATGTATAAAAAGAATAAAACGAGAATATTACGGTTTGATACAAATGAGATGAACATAGAAATTAAGAATTAATGAATGTAAGCAATATGTATCAATATACCCTAAAGGATCAAACAGTTAATCTATAAAATAAGAAATAAATCTATACAATGACTAAACTAATTAATTTATTTATTTGTATTAGCGATCTACTTAGTGGAAATTAATAAATATGTTATGGTAATGGATATTGAGGTTAATGAAGGGCAAACCATTGCAAGTTGTGAATCAATATTTAATTCTAAAGATCAATCCTATAATTCTATCTAATTTTAAGATGGTTATCTAAGGATCTTTAACAATATGATAACTCTAATATGGATGATTTTTTATAGAGGACCTTAATTCATAATTTTAGGATGTTTTAAAATTCTGAAACTTAGGGCTGGGTAATGTAAATAGTCATAGATGGACTAAGACTCTTATGTGATTTTCATAGATGTGAATAGAGGACATTATAGTAAAATCATAAAGTTAGGGAAGATGGAGATTTACTCGTGACCTGTGATGTCACCTCCCTCTATACTTGCATAGAACATATAGATGGGATTGAAGCTATTAAATATTTTCTGAATCAAGATGATGGGATACCTGAAGAAAAATAGGGATTTATTCTAGATTGTATAGATTTTATTCTAAGACACAATTATTTTTCTTTTATGGATGTTTTCTATAATCAAGAGCAAGGTACCGCTATGGGGACCAGGTTTGCCCCCCAGTTATGCTAATTTATTTATGGGTCTGTGGGAAAAGTGTTTCCTAGACCTGGGGTCAAACCTGGTCACCTATAGACGGTACATAGATGACATAATTATGATCTGGCTTGGGAGTGAAAAATGTATTTCATCCATGAATGTGAATGAAAAAAATCTGTTCACATGGGAAAAAAGTAAAACCACTATACACTTTTTAGACCTAGAGATTTTTGTAAGGGATAACAAGTTACATTCAAAAACCCATTTTAAACAGGTAGATGCGAATAACTATATACATCAGTTAAGTTGTCATCACACTCAGTGGAAAAACAACATCCCAAAAGGGCAGTTTTTAAGAATAAGAGGAAACACTGCAGTACCCTACCTGAATATGACACTCAGTCGATAGTTCTAAAAGAAAAATTTATAGATAGGGGTTACCCCACAGATGTCTTAAAAAAAGCAATACAAAATCTGCAAAACCTAGATCGAGACAAAATTCTGAGTAACAATAGAAATGACAAAAAAAGAGAATAATGGATTCATAGTCCTACCATTTATTACCACATACAGTGGAAATAAAAATATAATAGAAAAAATATTAAAGAAACATTGGAACATCCTCAAATTAGATGAGAAGTTAGGCCCTCTTTTACCTAATCGACCCCACATTGTATACAGAAAGGCCAGAAATCTAAAAACGAAACTTGCCCCCTTGGATTTAAAAAGAAAACAAGATAAAAGGAATAAAGATTTATGGGGGAAAGATCTAAAAGGTTTTTTTCAATGTCATAAATGTAAATCCTGCCAACATGGAATGAAGAAAAAATAAATAAAATCAAATTCCACAGGGAAAACATTTAAAATTTCACAAATGATAAGATGTATAGATAGAGATGTCATTTATATGATAGAGTGTAAATGTGGAGCTCAATACGTGGGGGAATCAGAAAGACCCCCTACAAGATAAATAGAATAAGAGAGCATATCCTGTTGATTGAGCACCACAATAAAGAACGTTATAAACACCTTCCAGTTCCTAAACATTTTGCTGCATGTAACTAACAATGTGAGCCTTAAACACTTCAAATTTATGGGTATTGATAAAATCTCAAACCACTGGAGGGGAGGGGGCCTCCATAATGACATTTTTAAAAGGGAAGGAAAATGGATATTCCAATTGGGCTCCCTATCTCCTTGGGGTCTTAATCTAGAATTAGACCTAAACTGCCATCTAAAATAATCAAACAAATTAAAAATATCCCAAAATATGAAAATATCAATTATATATTCAGCTTTTTATATTTAATATAAAATTTAAAAAAATATATATGTATTTTTTAAACAAAAAAACAACATCTAATAACATCAAATCAAATTATAGAACTTCATTCCATGATCAATTAGAGTATAGAAATATGAACAACTTCCCTAACTTTATGATTTTACTATAATGTCCTCTATTCACATCTATGAAAATCACATAAGAGTCTTAGTCCATCTATGACCAATTACAATACCCAGCCCTAAGTTTCAGAATTTTAAAACATCCTAAAATTATGAATTCAGGTCCTCTATAAAAATTCATCCATATTAGAGTTATCATATTGTTAAAGATCCTTAGATAACCATCTTAAAATTAGATAGAATTATAGGATTTATCTTTAGAATTAAACATTGATTCACAACTTGCAATGGATCCGGTTTGCCCTTCATTAACCTCAATATCCATTACCACTAAGTAGATCGCTAATACAAATAAATTAATTAATAAAATCTAGTTTAGTCATTGTATAGATTTATTTCTTATTTTATAGATTAACTGTTTGATCCTTTAGGGTATATTGATACATATTGCTTACATTCATTAATTCTTAATTTCTATGTTCATCTCATTTGTATCAAACCGTAATATTCTCGTTTTATTCTTTTTATACATATATCAAATAGCAGTCTTCTGATTTTGTATAGTCAATAGAATCACATTCATTTGAAATATTCCTTTAAGAAAAGCGTATAAATATGCTAAGTCTACACCACATCAGTATTGAGCTTGAGAAAGGCTGTTCTAAGCCGAAACGCGTTGCTCTGTATTGTGACCTCTTTGGGCTTCAGTAGTCCTACAAGTCTGATGGCGTGAGCGCTCCTAGAGCTCGATTATATTCATTGCTATTCCTCCCTGATTGACTAGGAGGTGCCCGAGAGACAAGCGGCATTCGGAGAGAAACCGCTGGAGACCAACTATCGGCACTCGGTGTAAGTAAAAGTGTACACATTGCCATTTGTACTTTACCACTGTTCAAAAAGATTTCTCTATCCTTCTTCTCGTCCTAACTGTACAGCTCTGTGCAACTCTGCAACTAGCTTAACAACTAACCAAGACACCAGCTTGCTTGAAAAAACACGCTTTGAAAGCAAACACGCTCTTTTTATCTGCCTAAAAGACTTTTCTGCTTAAAAGACTTTTCTGCTTAAAAGACTTTCCTGCTGACATTAAGACGCTTTTGTTTGTGTCTGAAAAAGAATTTCAGCCTATTTTGAGCTATATATTGTAGGTTTGCTGTTATTCATTGTAATGTTATAAAATTTTATGAATTACTATTTATGATTATTTGTTATAATTGTTATATTTTTATCTATGATGTTTTTATTTTTATGACCAAGTTGTTTTTATATTTGGGTGATTCTATTGTATTTATTTTATTTTATTCTATTTAATTAGACTATCCTCAATTGAAGTTCACACACTATTCTAATTACTGCACACATTTAGCTATCTGTGTGACAGTGCAGCTGTATCCAATTACATGCCTGCAGTTGATACTGCAGTCAGTGTAGTTATTTTTTTCCTATATTTTTTTCTAATAAGGAGAAAGGGATTCCTTGTTTATATACAGCTGTTTTGTGTGTTTAATCTTAGCGCTGTGGTTTATACATTTTCTGTCCAAAGAAAGTATTGTACCAATTTGGCTACCGAGGATTCTGCTACATATGCCGTTAATCTGACCACCTAATTGGACTGGAACAAAACACGTGACCACTACGTCAGTGAAACCCGGAAGTGGTAGTGCGGACGCCGGGAATGATAAGACAGGTACGTGTATAAGGGTCAAGTCAGAGAGAGCACACTATAACAAAAGCTTTCGGATATAACATAAGGGGGCAGTGCTTATTAAATACTTGTTATCAATGCAATATTGCGATATGTTGTCAAATCCATCAGTTTGTTTTTAACTGTATATTACAATTGTGTATTATTACTGCACAATATTTTTATCAAAGATCAACGTGAATCCACAATTTTATGATAGATGGTATTAAATGCCTATTAGTATTTTATCTGGTGCACCTTAGAGTTACTATTAAGAGGTTTAAGAGGTATTACAAGTTTAATCTCTCTATGATGTTTATATGAAATCCCATTGTGAGATAAATAGATATTATTTTTATACACAATAAATTTACTTTTATTATTCACTATTTGTGAGGTTGTGTATATAATGATATAACACAATTACCCCCAGACCAACAAGTTATATACTATCACATTTTAGGTGTAGTTAGCTTTTTAGCGCACTCTTTCAACCCGATATTTGTATTTATTTTTGGGATAATTCTCATTTCAGAAGTTGCTATACTACTTTTATGTATAAAAACAATTAGGTATATGCAAGCAATAAAACAGAGCACTTTCTTTTTGCACTTTCATGCCCCTTTAAAGTTAACAATAAGGTTTGGTTTAAAGCCTGAAGTTAGAGTTAAGTATTAGGAGTTGGTGTTAGTTGTTAGCGTTAGGATTAATAGCAGGGATATAGATGCTGCTGACATTTCTAAGTTTCTGAGATGACATGTTCAAGAATTGACAATCACTTCCAAGGACATTAGACAAATGTTGCTTTTGTGTAAAAAATGTGCTTGTCCTACACTCCCTAAAGTGGCCAAAAAGCAGATTTTATAAACTGCAGATGTTGTAAATCAAATACACCTAGATTACGAGTTTTGTGTTATGGTTTTAACCCTGAAAAAATGGCCATTTCAGCATAAAAAACGTAACGCAGCCATTAGGAGTCTTGTCGGTATAGCTATACTGCAAGCATTTTAGCCTGTAACGCAACGTCAATCCCGCACTCAAAAAAATGAAGTTTTTGTGTGTGATTTCCATAGCGCCAGTATTACAGGTTGTGCAGTTAGGCTAAAATGCTTGCGTTCCAGCCTATACTGACATGATCCGTTCCACCATCTGAGAGCAGTAGTTATGAGTTTTGCGCAACAAAACTGTTACACAAAACTCATAACCAAAATGTTACAAAGTACACTAAGACCCATAAACTACCTATTAACCCCTTATTCAGTGGCTTCTTCCTCATCGCAAACACTATAATAAAGTTACGATCAAAAAGATGGTAGTCACAGCACAACTATAAAGATCAAATAATATAATTATAATTGAAAGTATATATCAGAGGGTGCAAGAGTCTAGTACCGCCACAAATACTAGAATAAATATATTAATATATGACTCAGCACACCTATTTAGAAAACAAGGCTCAATTTTATTTATTATGCCTAAATAAACAAGTATATCAAAACCCAAAATTCATGTCCACCCAAACATTCATCAGTCATACAAACATATAAAACAAATTGGATTCTACCCCAGGCGTCCCTAGAGGAATCAAACATATGCTGTCATCTTATTAGAAAGAATTTCTTTGTATGATGTAGAAAGGTTCAACTAGATGTAATAAAAATATTATATCCACATCCAATAATCACATCTATTAAATTTCATGTGTCAAGAACCACTTCAGATACACTTTTAAAGACTTGGCTGAAATGCTGTCAGTATAGTTTAACTGTAAACCACGCCCCTTCTCAGTTGATTTGTCACTTTGTATTCTGTTTGTTAATCGATAAAGTTATACTGTAACAAATTCTCAAAGACATACATATGGCTCCTTGGATATAAACAGCATTAAATTCTTTTGTTGTATGTGGCTGATAGTATAATTTATTAGTATGCCAATATGTTAGCAAGGTAAAGTGGTTAATTTCTCAGCAGCATGCACTTTGTGTCTTTTCCAAACTCTATGCATATATTGCTCCCACTTTTAATCCACTTTTGTGGCAGGGTAGAGTTTAACAGGAATATAGCAGTTTAGAAAAAGCAGCGTTCATGCAAAGCCAAGCATATGTATTAACATTTGTAGAAAGTTTCCAAAATAAACATACGGCAATGTACATTTAAACAGCAATAGGAGTGTCCTGCTGTATATAAAAGTGAGTGTTACTTGTTTAGGATGCCAGTATGTTGGTGCAATGTAGCCACTTGTTAACATACATGTTAATGTATAATGTAATACTTGCGATTCCGTTTCCCTTATCGGTCAAATACGTCACTCCCAGCTTTAATCCACTTTCGCGGAAGGGAGATTCCGTGCCCAGGATACCGTCCGTTGTTGAAGTGTGGTAACTGCAAGATTTCAGTTAGTGCAGTAACTCCAAGTGCCCATGTATCGAAAGTGTTATAAGTCAAAGGATGAACAGCATAGCAAACAAACTCCGACGCACGTTTCGGGACTCCGCCCTTTTTCAAGGAGTATATGTCATCAAGAAAACAACCTCTTCAAATAGGCTATAGTATAATTCTATTGGTTAAGTCAAACACACCTCTCATACACGTCACCCTCATTCATGCTCTCTATTAATTAAAGGTGTACTATGAATTAAATCTATTTAAAAAAATCTTGAAAGTGCATCTATGACTAACTTACACTAAAGCAATTGCAGCAGGATCTAGACTAAATCTAAACACTCATAAATCTAAAGTTTACTTATAATTTCATTTGATTCTCACAATTTACGAATTATGTATATGCTACATTGAGGGGGAAAAAATCTTTTTTTTTTTTTTTTCTAAAGAAAAGAAACAATTTTCTGTTCCTCTGGTGACACATTATGGTTTCCACAGTAGGAAATTTAAAACTGTAATTAACAAACATTGGTACCTGCTAAAAGAGGAACCACAATTGGCAGATATATTTAGAGATCTTCCTCTTCTATCATATAAAAGGAATAGGAACCTGAAGGATGAACTTGTTAGAGCGGATTTAGGAACTATTAATCCAGCTCTCCCTTTACAAAAGAAAAGTTGCTTTCCATGTTACAATTGTGCACAATGTAACTCCCTAATAAAGGGGGAAAACGTGACACACCCCCATACTGGATTTAAAATTGGGATTAGAAACACATATACATGTAATTCCAGTTATGTCATATATGTCTTCAAATGTCCCTGTGGACTGGCCTATGTAGGTGAGACGACACAGTGTGTCCGCGACAGAATTAGACAACATAAGGCAGCCATAGGTAAACTGGACTTAGATGCACCAGTAGCATATCATTTCACTGTGGCAGCACATAATAAGAGCCAGATAAGATTTCAAATAGTGGATGATGTTCCACCCTTAAGGAGAGGAGGAGATAGACAAAGGACCCTATTTAAAAAAGGAAGCCCAATGGATCAGAAAATTGGACACCTTATTCCCTAGAGGTCTCAATAGGGACATTCCATGGGGCCATTTTGTATAATTTAAATCAGAATGTACAAATATTGGATATAATCTTGAAGATTTGGTACTAGACAGTGATAAAATAGAATAAAATATGTAAATACCCATTTTTCAGAAAAATGAAAAAAAAAGAAAAAAAAAAAAGTTTTTTTCCCCCTCAATGTAGCATATACATAATTTGCAAATTGTGAGAATCAAATGAAATTATAAGTAAACTTTAGATTTATGAGTGTTTAGATTTAGTCTAGATCCTGCTGCAATTGCGTTAGTGTAAGTTAGTCATAGATGCACTTTAGAGATTTTAATTTTTTTAAATAGATTTAATTCATAGTACATCTTTAATTAATAGCGAGAGCATGAATGAGGGTGACGTGTCTGAGAGGTGTGTTTGACTTAACCAATAGAATTATACTATAGCCTATTTGAAGAGGTTGTTTTCTTGATGATGTATACTCCTTGAAAAAGGGCGGAGTCCCGAAACGCACGTCGGAGTTTGTTTGCTATGCTGTTCATCCTTTGACTTATAACACTTCTGATACATGGGCACTTGGAGTTACTGCACTAACTGAAAGCTTGCAGTTACCACACTTCAACAGCGGACGGTATCCTGGGCACGGAATCTCCCTTCCGTGAAAGTGGATTAAAGCTGGGAGTGACGTATTTGACCGGATAAGGGAAACGGAATCGCAAGTATTACATTATACATTAACATGCATACATGTTATATACAGCGGGACACTCCTATTGCTGTTTAAATGTACATTGCCGTATGTTTATTTTGGAAACTTTCTACAAATGTTAATACATATGCTTGGCTTTGCATGAATGCGGCTTTTTCTAAACTGCTATATTCCTGTTAAACTCTACCCTGCCGCAAAAGTGGATTAAAAGTGGGAGCAATATATGCATAGAGTTTGGAAAAGACACAAAGTGTTTTATTACTAACATGCATGCTGAGAAATTAACCGCTTTACCTTGCTAACATATTGGCATACTAATAAATGATAAATAAATTATACTGTCATGATTTCTCCGTTCATCGCCGTGTCACCGCGGCTCCCGGAGCTTCTCAGTGTGGATGACGTCACGTCGCTTAGCAACGTGACGCATCCTCTGACACACCCCTCTGTATTCGTCACCGCTCCTGCCTTTAAACTCCGGCGGGAGATCGTACTCGGGGCCTGTTTGTTTGATTCCCCGGCGTCTGTGAGTACTTGAATATATTGCTTCTCTTGTGTACCGACTTCTGCCTGCCTGACCTAGCTCTTGTCTAATCCCTTCTACTGTTGTTTGAATACCGACTCCTGCCTGCCTGACCAAGCTTTTGCCTTACCCTATTACTGTTATTTGGATATCGACTACTGCCTGCCTGACCTAGCTTTTGCCTGATCTCTGCTTCTGATTTTTGGATACCGACTTCTGCCTGCCTGACCTTGCTTATGCCTTATCTTTAAACCTTCTCTTGGATATATATCTTCTTGTTTGTTACAAGCCTGCTTAAAGGGACATTTACTTTTACAAGCTGCAAAAGAGAACTTTGTCTTTTTGTTTGTTACAAGCCTGCTTAAAGGGACATTTACTTTTACAAGCTGCAAAAGAGAACTTTGTCTTTTTGTTTGTTACAAGCCTGCTTAAAGGGACATTTACTTTTACAAGCTGCAAAAGAGAACTTTGTCTTTTTGTTTGTTACAAGCCTGCTTAAAGGGACATTTACTTTTACAAGCTGCAAAAGAGAACTTTGTCTTTTTGTTAGTTACAAGCCTGCTTAAAGGAACAATTATTATTTCTTGAAACCTATCTTGTCTGTTTCCTGAGTGGGTCACGTCCTGGTTATTTCTCAGTGTGCTAGCGTGTGTTTTTCTATTCACACTAGCAGTTGGGTTACACCCCGGACTGATTCCTATACGGCTGACATTACAAACAGGCCAAAATGGACCCCACTGAATTATCCATGGCCGTGGCCCACCAGGGACAGTTACTAGGATCTCATGCCACTCACTTACAATCCCTGGACACTAAACTTGATCAAATAACTGCTTTATTACAAAATTTGGTTGCTACTACACCTCCCAATCCTAATCCCAATCCTAATCCTAATGAGGCATTACCCCCTTCGATTTCAAACAACCAGTCTCAGGTACAACTGAGTCCCAGGATACCCCTTCCAGATAAATATGATGGGAATCCTGAAGAATGTAGGGGCTTTCTCAATCAGTGTCGTCTCCATTTCCGAAATAGCCCTACTCTGTTTGCTACTCCCTCTTCTAGAATAACATTTCTTATATCCTTAATGAAAGGAAAAGCTTTGGCTTGGGTATCACCTTTGCTTGAAAAGAATGACCCTATACTTCTGGATGTTGATACTTTTCTCTCTGTATTTTCAAATGTATTTGATAAACCTGGAAGGTCATCCGCTGCTGAAGCTACTCTCTTGGATTTACGTCAAGGTAGTCAACCAGTTTCTCAATATGCAATTGAGTTCCGCACCCTGGCCTCTGAAACTACCTGGAATCAGGGAGCTCTTAGAGCCGCTTTTCGTAAAGGACTTTCGGAGCGTCTCAAGGATGAATTGGTGTATCGGGAGCTTCCAGAATCCTTGGAAGCCTTAATAAATCTTTGTATCAGTCTCGACGCCAGATTTCGTGAACGCCAACAAGAAAAGGATAGAACACAGAGGTCATCATCTCGAACTCCTTTTCGTTTGGCTCCTCGTTTTTCTAATCCAGTCACTCCTGCCTCTCCTACTCCAGATCAGGCTGAACCCATGGAAGTGGGAAGTATAAAATTAACAGAGACTGAACGCTTGAGAAGACGTTCTCTTGGCTTGTGTTTGTACTGTGGCCTTAAAGGGCATTTATTAAGGGATTGTCCTACCAGGCCAGTAAAAGCCAGGGCTTAACTCTAGTCCAGGGAACTGGGTTAAGCCAAAACAGTAGTCATTCCCTATACAAGAAACTTTTTGTTCCAGTAACCCTTCAAACCGGACATAGTAAGATTCATACCCAAGATCTTATCGACTCTGGTGCTGGAGGAGTGTTCATTGATTCCACATTCGTCTCTACTCACTCTATACCTTTACTAAAGAAAGAGTATTCAATTTCAGTTTCTACGGTCAGTGGAGATCCATTGGGTTCCGGATACATTCAGTTTGCTACTCAACCTTTACTTCTCACTGTAGGAATACTTCATTCCGAGACAATCTGTTTCGATGTCATTCCCACTCCTCAATTTCCCATTATCTTGGGACTACCCTGGCTCCAAGTGCATAATCCTACTTTTTCTTGGACTTGTGGCGAACTCACCTCCTGGGGATCTACATGCCTGACTAAATGTCTTCAAAAGATCACCAAGTTACCACTCACTATTGCTCTCACAATCGAAACTCCCGATTCTCTACCTATGCCTTATCATGACTTTGTGGATGTTTTCTCCAAAAAGGAAGCTGAACGTCTTCCTCCTCACCGCCCTTTTGATTGCCCCATTGATCTCCTTCCTGGGGCTACCTATCCTCGAGGCAAGACATATCCACTTTCTAAACCTGAAAACGTGGCTTTGGAAGAATATATTAAGGACAATCTGGCTAGAGGATTTATTCGACCCTCCTCTTCCCCTGTAGGGGCTGGTTTCTTTTTTGTAGGAAAGAAGGATGGTGGATTACGACCCTGTATTGATTACAGAGGATTAAATCAGATTACCATCAAGAACAGTTATCCTCTACCCCTTATTCCTGAACTTTTTACTTATCTTCAGGGAGCTACTATATTTACTAAACTTGATCTACGTGGTGCATACAATCTTATCCGTATACGACAAGGAGATGAATGGAAGACTGCTTTTAACACTCGATTTGGGCATTACGAGTATTTGGTCATGCCTTTTGGGCTATGCAATGCTCCGGCGGTTTTTCAACATTTTGTGAACGAGATCTTTCGTGATTTTTTGAATATTTTTGTCATCATATACCTTGACGATATCTTGATTTTTTCTCAAAGTCACCAAGATCATGTGCACCACGTCAGGAAAGTACTTCAACGTTTAAGAGATTACCATCTGTTTGCTAAACTGGAGAAATGTTCTTTCCATCAAAAATCCATACCCTTTCTGGGTTATGTAATATCGGCATCTGGATTTGAAATGGATCCTACTAAACTTTCTGCCATCTTGGAGTGGCCTAGACCTGATTCTCTGAAGGCTTTGCAACGTTTTCTGGGCTTCGCCAACTATTACAGGAAGTTCATCAAGAATTTTGCTACTATTACTTCTCCCCTTACTTCTCTCACTAGAAAGGGGCAAAATTGCAAAAAGTGGCCTCCTGAGGCTATAGAGGCTTTTGAGTCTCTCAAAGAAGCTTTTTCTTCTGCACCTATTCTCCGTCACCCAAATCCAGATTTTCAGTTTATCCTGGAAGTTGATGCTTCTTCTGTTGCTGCTGGAGCTGTTCTCTCTCAACGAATACCAGAGACTGGAATGATTCATCCTGTTGGATTTTTCTCTAAAAAATTCACTCCTTCTGAATTTAACTATGACGTAGGCAATAAAGAGTTGCTTGCCATTAAAATGGCCTTGGACGAATGGAGGCATTGGCTGGAGGGTACTTCTTTGCCGTTTACCATACTCACTGATCATAAAAACCTTCTTTATCTCCAAACGGCCAAACGATTGAATTCCAGGCAAGCACGCTGGTCGTTATTTTTCTCCCGGTTTCACTATAATTTGTCTTACATACCTGGTTCAAAAAATATTAAGGCAGACGCCCTTTCCAGACAATTTCAAGATACCCCAATTCCTGAATCTGGTACCATTCTCCAACCTCATGAAGTCATAGCCCAGCTAACAACTTCTTGGTTACAAGAATTACAGTCCGCTCAAAGGAATCTTCCTTTGTCCTGTAAACCTCCTGATGGTTTACTCTTTGTTCCTGAACCCCTTCGTTCCAAGCTTCTATTTTGGGCTCATGATAGTCCCCTTTCTGGACATCCTGGTATCAGTATCACCATTCGAAATCTCAAACAGCATGTCTGGTGGCCTACTCTCTCTCAAGATGTTAAAGATTACGTCTCAGTATGCACACAATGTGCCATAAATAAGACTCCTCACCAACTTCCTTCTGGGTTGCTCCAACCGTTGCCCATACCTCATCAGCCTTGGACGCATATATCCATGGACTTCATTACCGACCTTCCTTTGTCATCTGGAAACAACACTATTTGGGTAGTGGTCAACAGGTTCACTAAGACTGCTCATTTTGTTCCCTTACCAGGATTACCGTCTGCTAAAAGACTTTCTGAACTTTTTATTTTGCATATTGTAAGAATCCATGGATTTCCTTTGGATATTGTTTCAGATAGAGGGGTACAGTTCGTTTCCCGATTTTGGAGGTCACTTTGTAAACATTTTGGAACTTCAATTTCCCTGTCTACTTCTCATCATCCACAATCTAACGGCCAGACTGAAAGGGTAAATCAGTGTCTTGAAACATATCTCAGACATTATGTGGATCATTTTCACTCTAACTGGACTTCTTACCTTCCTTTGGCTGAATTGGCTCATAACGCCCTGTATAATTCCTCCCTTCAGACATCTCCTTTTCAGGCGGCTTACGGATTTCAGCCCAGAACATTTCCTTTGCATACTTCTTCCACAGAAAATCCTGCTTCTGATCTTTCTGCCCGAAGATTAACCCGACATTGGCGAAGAATACATCGTATCCTCTCTGTAACTTCTAAACGTTACAAGTTCTTTTCAGATCTTCGACGGAAGAAGGCTCCCAAGTATCGTCCTGGCGATAAAGTTTGGATTTCCTCTCGTTTTCTTCGCCTGAAACAACCTTCTACCAAACTGGGACCACGATACGTGGGTCCTTTCCGAATACTGGGTCAAGTGTGTTCCACTGCTTACCGAGTGGCTTTACCTAAGACTCTCAAAGTCCATCCGGTATTCCACGTTTCTCTTCTAAAACCCATGATGTCCAACAGGTATTCTAAACCCCTTTCTAAACCTCCACCTCTGTTTGTCCATGGACATCCTGAGTTTGAGATCAGTCATATTCTGGATTCCAAACTCCGTGGCAAGAAATTGTATTATCTCATTCATTGGAAAGGTTATCCAGTCACGGAACATTCCTGGGAGCCAGCTCATCAAGTAAATGCTCCTGCTTTAATAAAGGCCTTCCACAAATCTCATCCTGCTAAACCTGGTCCTATTCCCCGGAGGGGTTCTTGAGGAGGGGGGTGCTGTCATGATTTCTCCGTTCATCGCCGTGTCACCGCGGCTCCCGGAGCTTCTCAGTGTGGATGACGTCACGTCGCTTAGCAACGTGACGCATCCTCTGACACACCCCTCTGTATTCGTCACCGCTCCTGCCTTTAAACTCCGGCGGGAGATCGTACTCGGGGCCTGTTTGTTTGATTCCCCGGCGTCTGTGAGTACTTGAATATATTGCTTCTCTTGTGTACCGACTTCTGCCTGCCTGACCTAGCTCTTGTCTAATCCCTTCTACTGTTGTTTGAATACCGACTCCTGCCTGCCTGACCAAGCTTTTGCCTTACCCTATTACTGTTATTTGGATATCGACTACTGCCTGCCTGACCTAGCTTTTGCCTGATCTCTGCTTCTGATTTTTGGATACCGACTTCTGCCTGCCTGACCTTGCTTATGCCTTATCCTTAAACCTTCTCTTGGATATATATCTTCTTGTTTGTTACAAGCCTGCTTAAAGGGACATTTACTTTTACAAGCTGCAAAAGAGAACTTTGTCTTTTTGTTTGTTACAAGCCTGCTTAAAGGGACATTTACTTTTACAAGCTGCAAAAGAGAACTTTGTCTTTTTGTTTGTTACAAGCCTGCTTAAAGGGACATTTACTTTAACAAGCTGCAAAAGAGAACTTTGTCTTTTTGTTTGTTACAAGCCTGCTTAAAGGGACATTTACTTTTACAAGCTGCAAAAGAGAACTTTGTCTTTTTGTTTGTTACAAGCCTGCTTAAAGGGACATTTACTTTTACAAGCTGCAAAAGAGAACTTTGTCTTTTTGTTAGTTACAAGCCTGCTTAAAGGAACAATTATTATTTCTTGAAACCTATCTTGTCTGTTTCCTGAGTGGGTCACGTCCTGGTTATTTCTCAGTGTGCTAGCGTGTGTTTTTCTATTCACACTAGCAGTTGGGTTACACCCCGGACTGATTCCTATACGGCTGACATATACTGTCAGCCGCATACAACAAAATAATTTAATGCTGTTTATATCCAATGAGCCATATGTATGTCTTTGAGAATTTGTTACAGTATAACTTCATCGATTAACAAACAGAATACAAAGTGACAAATCAACTGAGAAGGGGAGTGGTTTACAGTTAAACTATACTGACAGCATTTCAGCCAAGTCTTTAAAAGTGTATCTGAAGTGGTTCTTGACACGTTAAATTCAATAGATTTGATTATTGGACGTGGACTCTATCTGTTCATATCCCTTGTTGGGGGACTATTTTTATTACATCTAGTTGAACCTTTCTACGTCCTACAAAGAAATTCTTTCTAATAAGATGACAACATATGTTTGATTCCCCTAGGGACGCCTGTGGTAGAATTAAATTTGTTTTATATGTATGTATGACTGATGAATGTTTGTGTGGACATGAATTTTGGATTTTGATATACTTGTTTATTTAGGCATAGTAAATAAAATTGAGCCTTGTTTTCTAAATAGGTGTGATGCTGAGTCATAATTTAATACTATAATAAAGTTATTAACCCCCTAATCTGCCGCTCCTGACATCGCCACCACTAATAAAAGTTATTAACCCCTATTCCGCCGCTCCCCGACATCGCCACCACTAAGTAAAGTTATTGACCCCTAAACCTCTGGCCTCCCACATCACTGCTACTAAATAAACCTATTAACCCCTAAATCACCAGCCCCCTAAACTAATTGTTAGTTTATACTAACAATTAACCTAACAACTATTATACTAAAATTAAAAAACTACCAATTAAATAAACTAAATTACTCATTAAAAAAAACCTAACACTACTAAAAACATTTAAATCTAAAATGACAAAAAAAAAAAATACTAAATTACAAAAAATAACGATATTATCCAAAATAAAAAAACAATTACACCTAATCTAATAGCCATAAAAAAATAAAATTGCAATGTGGGGAGCTGGCGGTTTAGGGTTTAATAATTTTATTTAGTGGCGGTGATGTGGGAGGCCAGAGTTTTAGGGGTTAATAACTTTATTTAGTGTCGGCGGTGTCAAGGATCGGCAGAATAGGGGTTAATAACTATATTTGTATGTGGTGTGTTTGAAGCGCCTAAATAGCAAGGTGATGTGTTAACTAGTATTATAATTCAACTTCTCTTATGTAGCAACAATCTTCACAGTAAATGAGTTATATTTTATACAATAAATAAAAAAATACAATAAAATTGCTGTGGCAAAAAAGCTTAAAATATTTAAAAACGTTATAGAGTACAATTTCTGGAAAATGAACCTTCTCAATCAGCTTGCATATAATGAAATCTAAATGGCAGAAATATCACTGAGTGTTGTGAAATGCACGTGCAAAAAGGTGAAAAAGGGATATGTGTACCATAAAAAAGTGTCAATTGTGAAATTGGACAAAAATGGTAAAAAAAAGAAAAAGAAAAATCAAAAAAACTAAAAATCAAAAATAGGTGCCAAATTATGGTGCAAAATAGTGATAAATAGTAAGTAGATTAAGTCACAATCCAAGTGATACAATTGTAAAAAAGAAAGTCAAACTTGTTTCCTGATGGTGAGAATTCAGTGATGGGAATCCTATTGGATCATGGTGGTCTCTCTGTTGTCCATTCTAAATCCTGATAGAGTGTCTTGTAAAAAATAATGATATAGTGTAGAACGTCCAAACTTCAATTAGGGACTTGGAATTTAGCTTACCAGCTGATAGTCAACATGTTTCGGCCACTTTGTAGGCCTTTATCAAGACTCATAATAATAATTATAATATTAGTTAACACATCACCTTGCCTTTTAGGCGCTTCAAACACATCACATACATATACTCACCCACGGGCTTGCTAGGTAACCTTTGTTTGAAGCTATAGGTGATAAGGTATAGGCGCTATATCTACATCCCCATCTTTCACTTTAATAACTTTATTTAGTGGCGGCGATGTTGGGGTGCGAGGGAATAGGAGTTAATAAATTTATTATAGTGGCAAAGATATTGGGGAGCGGCAGAATAGGGGTTAAAAACTTTTATTAGTGGCGGCGATGTCAGGAGCGGCAGATTAGGAGGTTAATACCTTTATTATAGTGGCGGCGATGTCGGGGGCGGCAGATTAGGGGTGTTTAGACTAAGGGTTTATGTTAGGGTGTTAGGTTTAAACTTAACTTTTTTTTCCCCAATAGACATCAATGGGGTTGCATTACGGCGATCGCCATTCCACGCTTCAGGTGTTAGTTTCTTTTCATATCCATGGGGGAAGCGTGCATGAGCATATCAAAGCAGCCCTTGGATTTTGTGCGGTATGGAGCTCATCACCTCCATATCGCACGCACAAGGTTGCTTTTTAGAAACTTGTAATGGCAGCGCTATGGAGGGTCAAATAACGCAAATTTAGTGCAAAACTTTTAATCTAGATGATAGCTAATTAAAGAAACCTATTTTACAGATTTTGCTGTTTGGCCTATATAGGGAATGTGGGACAGGGTTCAATTTTTACACAAAAGCAAGAGGTGTTTAATGTCCCTTTAAAGGCCGCACTCCATTTTAGTGGTAGAATTCATAAAGTAAGGGGTTTCAGATTATGAAATCAGAATGTAACACTACAAACTATATTAATATAGGTAATTAATAGATGGAGATTAAGGAAAATATCTTGAAATCTAATTGTTTACTTTTTACCCATAAACAGAGATTATTAAGTTACTGTGCATTTGTTATGTTGTAAATGTGTTCAGTAGTTTGGAATTTGTAAAAATGTGTCTGTTTTAATACTTGTACATTTGTCTGAAAATGAAAAACAGTCATCATATAAAGCATGGTTATTATCTGTTATATTAATTTGACTTTAGTGCATCAATCCCCATTCTATTAAGGATTTTTTAGGATTTTATATTTTGCATGTGTGTTGAATCACATTTACCTCAACCAAAATATCAAATATAGCATGTACAACATCTAATTAAATACAAATTCAACCTCTCAACTTACCCTGTATGTCATTTTTAAACTAAAGGGTTAATTAGCATGGGTCTCGCCGCACTGCCAGCGGCAAGACTGCACAATAGCTGAATGTCTGTAATAGTGAGGCATGTTGTAATAGAGCTTTACGCCACTGGCGAGACGCACACTATTACTGGGATAAAAAAGCCAAAAAACCATAATAACATGCAATGTAGGGTAAGAGGTTAATGATTTATTGTTTAGCAGGTTAGACAAAAGCTCTTTCTACTAACAAGAGGCCTCATTTTACATAGTTTTATAACTAACTATCAACCTATCCCTTCTACCGGTTCATTCCCATCTTCCTTTAAACATGCAAAGGTCACCCCCATGCTCAAAAAACCCTCCCTAAACACTAAATCTCTTGCAAACTACCGCCTCATATCACTGCTTCCGCTAGCTTCAAAAGTCCTTGAAAAACTAGTTTTCAATCACCTAACTCACTTCCTGTCTTCCAACACTCAACTGAGACTGCCCTCACCAAGGCTACTAACAATCTCCTTTCTGCAAAAAACAATGGCTACTACTTGATCTCATCTTACTTGACCTCTCGGCTACCTTTGACACTGTTGACCATCCCCTCCTCCTACAGTCTCTCAGCTCTCTTGACTCTGTGACACTGCCTTCTCCTGGATTAAATATTATCTCTCTAACAGATCCTTATCTGTCTCTTTTGTTGGTGATTCCTCCTCTCCATTGCCTCTGTCTGTATGAGTACCTCAAGGCTCTGTTCTGGGTCCTCTACTTTTCTCTATTTACACTTCTTCACTTGGTAAGCTTATCAACAGCTATATCTTCAACTATCACCTCTATGCTGATGATACACAGATCTACCTATCCACTCCTGCACTCTCTCCTTCTGTCAATTCTCACATCAGCGACTGCTTATATGGCATTTCCTCCTGGATGTCCTCTCACCACTGAAAAATAAACATGTCCAAGACCGAACAACTTCTAATCCCCTTTATAATTCTACTCCAGTTTCTAATGTTTCTATCACTGTTGGCGGCACCACTATCTCCCCATCACCCCAAGTCCGCTGCCTTGGAGTCACACTTGACTCAAATCCATCCTTCATTCCCCACATCCAATTGCTCTTTTCATCCTGCCGCAAACCACCTATACAATATCTCCAAAATTTGTCCATTTCTGAGTGCTGAAACTACTAAACAGCTAATCCACTCCCTGGTAATTTTCCGACTTGACTACTGTAATAATTTACTAACTGGCCTCCCTCTCTCCTGCCTCTCCCCTCTTAAATCCATCCTAAATGCTTCTGCCAGGCTAATCCACCTCTCCTGACACTCTGTATCTGCTGCACCTCTCCCCATTCACAGCAGAATTAAATTAAAAATTTCACCCTGACCTACAAAGCCCTCAGCAATGCTGCCCCACTTTACCACCCTACCTGTCCTCCCTCATCAACAAATATACTTCAGCCCGCCCCCTAAGATCCAACAATGATCTGCTCCTTAACATCCCTATCATCACCTCCTCCCATGCTAAAGTACAGGACTTCTATAGTACGGCACCAACCCTCTGGAACACACTTCCTTGAGTTATCAGACTTCCCCTAACCTGTCCTCCTTTAAACGCTCCCTTAAGACCTTTTTGTTCAGGGAAGTTTATCACCCAACTCATTAACAAATTAATTTTACTTAACCAACAGTTGCCCTCATCTAACTCCTCACTAACACAATTCTCACCTTTGCAGTCCCCACCCCCTGTTTCCCATCCTCCTACCCATCTAGATTGTCCCCCTGTATTTGTCTGTAAAATTTTGTCTTGTATTGTTTCACTGTTGTACTTATATCTTCGTACCCATGAACAGCGCTGCAGAATCTGTTGGCACTTTATAAATATGGAATAATAATAATAATTATAATTTTATGGAGAGTTTTGGCTCAGATTTTATTTAAAGGGACAGTGAACACCTTGTAATTACAAAAATCTTAATAGGTGAAAATGAATATTTTTTCAATGCATTGGTTAAACTTCACCAAACACTTATCTTATCTGGAGGATCCAATTAAAATTGGAGTAGACACTACTTGTTAATGTCATTTTGTCAGTAAAGTTTCCATTGTTTTGCAGTTATTTATCTTATTATCTCTTCTGAGGCTTTTGAAGTCTGCAGCGTTCACGTCAAAATTTCAGAAGTATGAAACTCAAAATGTTAAGACACATTACAGGAAAAGAGGGCAAAATAAATAAAGTATATAATTCAATTACAACACATAGTTAAATATTTCATATTACAATTTCATCGGATTTCCTGTCACATTACATCTTGAGGCTCAGATTTCTAAAGATTTCTCCCCAGGACCTTTTAAATGGGCACCCGGCTACAATTTAAGCTAATATTAAGCTAAAATGAGATGATATTATTTATATTTTTAAAATTGTTTGTTGCATAAATTATCATTAAATCCTTAAATCAAATTGTGCAATTAGTTTGTGTTTTGGATAACTTAAGCAACACATATATAATAGAACATTTATAATACAAAGTATTACACTGCCTCCACCCGGCTACTTCATAATGCAACCTGTCTGGCAACATTTTCTGTAGAAAATACTGTAAAGAGCAGCATAGGAATCACAGATAGTGATCCAGGAAATTATCTATTGGATTAATTGTCAGACAAAGCTTAGGGACAATAAAATGATAGGCGTAATTATTACAAAGGACTAATATGAATTTGGTAGGTTAATAAAATGAGTGTTTGTTGAATGAAACAAATTAACTGACGAAACGACCATAGTGGAATCAGAATATTTCATACAACGAGACTTATGGAGAATTTCTAAAAATTCAATGAAAATTCTAATTATATGAAGGTGTATACATGATTGTATTATTATTATTATTATTATTATTAATAACTGTAATAATAATAACTTTTAAATATTCATAAAATGTCAGTTATATATTATACTACATTTAAGGCAAAACAATTATAGGTAATAAAACAGTTCCTAATAAGACGATATTTTTATAATTTAACTTGTGCCACAACCTTTAAAAAGTTAACATGAAATGCATTTTTTTTTTAAATAAAATATTTTAATATAATGTTTTTAATATCTATAATCAACTTACCAAATGCTATAATAAAAACTTTTTTTTAAGCAAAATACATAGCACCAGCCATCTTGTGAGATTGTCATGGTTTGTGAGGTTTGCCCACTGTCTCTTCCCCTTCAAAAGTCCTGGAATTTTACATTTGATTATGGGGGTTGCTTTTTCAAACATATATCATGTATACATAAAATAATTAAGGGGTTGAGTGCAATCTATTGACTATTTGCTCCCAAAACTGAATTTTTGCTTTTTTTTTTAGTGTCTCTAGCGATCATAATGCAAAATGGTTTGTTTTTTTTAAAAAGGCCTTTTAGTGTTTAATTACCTGTTCTTGAAATAGAAGTACAGTGCAATGCGATTGCAAGAAATCTTTGTGCTCTTCCATAGTCTCCAATGCAACGGCTAAGATCCCAGCGCAGCTACGGGCAGCAAAGGTTAAATATATTAACACATAAATATATATCTATATAAGCATATACATATATACTTCAAGTAACAGCACAGTCCAATTAGACCGCAAGGCACTTTCCAGTGGTGTTTTTTTCTAACACGCTACATCCGCACACTTTAACCCCTTAAAACTGCTTCTTGCGGTTATTTATTACAAAAATACAGAAGCTACATTTTTAATTTTTTATAATGGAACCTTAAACCTAATTTTGAGGGCAATTGGGGTAGATTCTGGTTAATGAACTTGAGTGCAAAGTGCTACCGCAAGCTTGCAGTAGCATTAACCAGTCACTTGTAATGGCTCATTATTTATTGCATGATAAATTAGCGCTTTAGTTGTAATCTAGCCCAATATGTGTGACATTATTGTAATACTCATCACAGATTAACCAATGAATGCCGTATGTATACTTAAATAGTCACATCACAACATCTACAAATGACATGATTTAATATTTTTATTAAATACTTGCACTGTTGTGTTTATCACTAACAATACAGATGTCTTCATAGCTGGGTTTACAATATGTTTTCACTTCTAAACCACCTGAATGCCAACTGTGTGTTGGCATGACGGACATACTGGCATTTTGTAATCGCTATATATTCACTTTTAAACATTCTCAAGTATTGTTTTTAAAACAAGAAGGCGACTATATGTAGCTATTGAATGGTTAATGTTGAAACAGAGCAGATTCATATTTTATAGTTTCAGTTCTTTTAAAATCCATTGTAAAGCGATATCATAAGTCCTTTCCATTAACAAACATTAAAGGGACACAAAACCCAGTATTTTGTTTTTCATGATTCAGATAGAACATACAAATTTACAAATACAACATACAAATTTACAAATACAACATACAAATTTACAAATACAACATACAAATTTTAACAATTTACTGCTATTATCAAATTTTCTTTTGTTTTCTTGTTATCCTTTGTTGAATAGCAGGAAGGTAAGTTCAGGAGCGTGTGCGGTTCTCCAGTACTATATGGCAGCAGTGTTGCAAAAATGATATACATAGCAAGAGCACTAGATGGCAGCACTATTTCCTGTCATGTAGTGCTCTAGACATGTGCACGCTACCTACCTAGGGCCTAGATTTGGAGTTCGGCGGTAAAAGGGCTGTTAACGCTCCGCTGGCTTTTTTCTGGCCGCACCATAAATTTAACTCTGGTATCGAGAGTTTAATCAAATGCTGCGTTAGGCTCCAAAAAAGGAGCGTAGAGCATTTTTACCGCAAATGCAACTCTCGATACCAGAGTTGCTTACGGACGCGGCCGGCCTCAAAAACGTGCTCGTGCACGATTCTCCCATAGGAAACAATGGGGCTGTTTGAGCTGAAAAAAAACCTAACACCTGCAAAAAAGCAGCGTTCAGCTCCTAACGCAGCCCCATTGTTTCCTATGGGGAAACACTTCCTACGTCTGCACCTAACACCCTAACATGTACCCCGAGTCTAAACACCCCTAACCTTACACTTATTAACCCCTAATCTGCCGCCCCCGCTATCGCTGACCCCTGCATATTTTTTTTAACCCCTAATCTGCCGCTCCGTAAACCGCCGCAACCTACGTTATCCCTATGTACCCCTAATCTGCTGCCCTAACATCGCCGACCCCTATATTATATTTATTAACCCCTAATCTGCCCCCCTCAACGTCGCCGACACCTGCCTACACTTATTAACTCCTAATCTGCCGAGCGGACCTCACCGCTACTATAATAAATGTATTAACCCCTAAAGCTAAGTCTAACCCTAATACTAACACCCCCCTAAGTTAAATATAATTTACATCTAACGAAATAAATTAACTCTTATTAAATAACTTATTCCTATTTAAAGCTAAATACTTACCTGTAAAATAAATCCTAATATAGCTACAATATAAATTATAATTATATTATAGCTATTTTAGGATTAATATTTATTTTACAGGCAACTTTGTAATTATTTTAACCAGGTACAATAGCTATTAAATAGTTAAGAACTATTTAATAGTTACCTAGTTAAAATAATAACAAATTTACCTGTAAAATAAATCCTAACCTAAGATATAATTAAACCTAACACTACCCTATCAATAAATTAATTAAATAAACTACCTACAATTACCTACAATTAACCTAACACTACACTATCAATAAATTAATTAAACACAATTGCTACAAATAAATACAATTAAATAAACTAGCTAAAGTACAAAAAATAAAAAAGAACTAAGTTACAAAAAATAATAAAATATTTACAAACATAAGAAAAATATTACAACAATTTTAAACTAATTACACCTACTCTAAGCCCCCTAATAAAATAACAAAGCCCCCCAAAATAAAAAATTCCCTACCCTATTCTAAATTAAAAAAGTTACAAGCTCTTTTACCTTACCAGCCCTGAACAGGGCCCTTTGCGGGGCATGCCCCAAGGATTTCAGCTCTTTTGCCTGTAAAAAAAAACATACCATACCCCCCCCCAACATTACAACCCACCACCCACATACCCCTAATCTAACCCAAACCCCCCTTAAATAAACCTAACACTAAGCCCCTGAAGATCTTCCTACCTTGTCTTCACCATACCAGGTTCACCGATCCGTCCTGGCTCCAACATCTTCATCCAACCCAAGCGGGGGTTGGCGATCCATCATCCGGTGCTGAAGAGGTCCAGAAGAGGCTCCAAAGTCTTCCTCCTATCCGGCAAGAAGAGGACATCCGGACCGGCAAACATCTTCTCCAAGCGGCATCTTCAATCTTCTTCCATCCGGTGCGGAGCGGGTCCATCTTGAAGCAGGCGACGCGGATCCATCCTCTTCTTCCGTTGTCTCCCGACGAATGACGGTTCCTTTAAGGGACGTTATCCAAGATGGCGTCCCTCGAATTCCGATTGGCTGATAGGATTCTATCAGCCAATCGGAATTAAGGTAGGAATTTTCTGATTGGCTGATGGAATCAGCCAATCAGAATCAAGTTCAATCCGATTGGCTGATCCAATCAGCCAATCAGATTGAGCTCGCATTCTATTGGCTGTTCCGATCAGCCAATAGAATGCGAGCTCAATCTGATTGGCTGATTGGATCAGCCAATCGGATTGAACTTGATTCTGATTGGCTGATTCCATCAGCCAATCAGAAAATTCCTACCTTAATTCCGATTGGCTGATAGAATCCTATCAGCCAATCGGAATTCGAGGGACGCCATCTTGGATGACGTCCCTTAAAGGAACCGTCATTCGTCGGGAGACAACGGAAGAAGAGGATGGATCCGCGTCGCCTGCTTCAAGATGGACCCGCTCCGCACCGGATGGAAGAAGATTGAAGATGCCGCTTGGAGAAGATGTTTGCCGGTCCGGATGTCCTCTTCTTGCCGGATAGGAGGAAGACTTTGGAGCCTCTTCTGGACCTCTTCAGCACCGGATGATGGATCGCCAACCCCCGCTTGGGTTGGATGAAGATGTTGGAGCCAGGACGGATCGGTGAACCTGGTATGGTGAAGACAAGGTAGGAAGATCTTCAGGGGCTTAGTGTTAGGTTTATTTAAGGGGGGTTTGGGTTAGATTAGGGGTATGTGGGTGGTGGGTTGTAATGTTGGGGGGGGGTATGGTATGTTTTTTTTTACAGGCAAAAGAGCTGAAATCCTTGGGGCATGCCCCGCAAAGGGCCCTGTTCAGGGCTGGTAAGGTAAAAGAGCTTGTAACTTTTTTAATTTAGAATAGGGTAGGGAATTTTTTATTTTGGGGGGCTTTGTTATTTTATTAGGGGGCTTAGAGTAGGTGTAATTAGTTTAAAATTGTTGTAATATTTTTCTTATGTTTGTAAATATTTTATTATTTTTTGTAACTTAGTTCTTTTTTATTTTTTGTACTTTAGCTAGTTTATTTCATTGTATTTATTTGTAGCAATTGTGTTTAATTAATTTATTGATAGTGTAGTGTTAGGTTAATTGTAGGTAATTGTAGGTAGTTTATTTAATTCATTTATTGATAGGGTAGTGTTAGGTTTAATTATATCTTAGGTTAGGATTTATTTTACAGGTAAATTTGTTATTATTTTAACTATTTTAGCTATTAAATAGTTCTTAACTATTTAATAGCTATTGTACCTGGTTAAAATAATTACAAAGTTGCCTGTAAAATAAATATTAATCCTAAAATAGCTATAATATAATTATAATTTATATTGTAGCTATATTAGGATTTATTTTACAGGTAAGTATTTAGCTTTAAATAGGAATAAGTTATTTAATAAGAGTTAATTTATTTCGTTAGATTTAAATTATATTTAACTTAGGGGGGTGTTAGTGTTAGGGTTAGACTTAGCTTTAGGGGTTAATCAATTTATTAGAATAGCGATGAGCTCCGGTCGTCAGATTAGGGGTTAATAATTGAAGTTAGGTGTTGGCGATGTTAGGGAGGGCAGATTAGGGGTTAATACTATTTATGATAGGGTTAGTGAGGCGGGTTAGGGGTTAATAACTTTATTATAGTAGCGCTCAGGTCCGCTCGGCAGATTAGGGGTTAATAAGTGTAGGCAGGTGTCGGCGACGTTGAGGGGGGCAGATTAGGGGTTAATAAATATAATATAGGGGTCGGCGGTGTTAGGGGTAGCAGATTAGGGGTACATAGGGATAACGTAGGTGGCGGCGCTTTGCGGTCGGAAGATTAGGGGTTAATTATTTTAAGTAGCTGGCGGCGACGTTGTGGGGGGCAGGTTAGGGGTTAATAAATGTAATACAGGGGTCGGCGGGGTTAGGGGCAGCAGATTAGGGGTACATAAGTATAACGTAGGTGGCGGTCGGCAGATTAGGGGTTAAAAATTTTAATCGAGTGGCGGCGGTGTGGGGGGACCTCGGTTTAGGGGTACATAGGTAGTTTATGGGTGTTAGTGTACTTTAGGGTACAGTAGTTAAGAGCTTTATGAACCGGCGTTAGCCAGAAAGCTCTTAACTCCTGCTATTTTCAGGCGGCTGGAATCTTGTCGTTAGAGCTCTAACGCTCACTTCAGAAACGACTCTAAATACCAGCGTTAGAAAGATCCCATTGAAAAGATAGGCTACGCAAATGGCGTAGGGGGATCTGCGGTATGGAAAAGTCGCGGCTGAAAAGTGAGCGTTAGACCCTTTAATCACTGACTCCAAATACCAGCGGGCGGCCAAAACCAGCGTTAGGAGCCTCTAACGCTGGTTTTGACGGCTACCGCCGAACTCCAAATCTAGGCCTAGGTATCCCTTCAACAAAGAATAACATAGAACAATGCAAATTTGATCATATAAATAATTTGGAATCATTTTTTAAATTCTATTCTCTATCTGAATCAGGAAAGAAAATGTTTGGGTTTCATTTCCATTTAACAATATAAATTGTAATATAGAACACATTTGTTACTGGGCGGCATAACACGTTCAGAACAGTAAGAACTTATATCGGTAATAAATAAAGCTAGAAAGTCACGGCTACTGACTTCTATGAAACACAAAATGTTCTTCCTAAAAAAAAAAAATTCAGGATCTTTATAAATTACAACAGAACTTAAAATACATATTATAGCATTATACAATAAAATACATATAAATAAAATATTGTGTATACGTGTATAATATGCCCACATCCCCATACCTCCTATAGGTTTAATGTTAAGGTGTTTTTTTTAGTAACAATGGAGATTGCAGACATAACAAATAGATAGGCATTTTGTTGGAATTTCATGGGCGCTCCATGGGAGAAACCATAAGTTTCTAATTTATAAAATAGTGTCCTCTAGGTTAGATGCACCTTTTCAGCCATATCAGGCTCGCCAACTTTTCAGTGGTGAGAATTGCTGTTGTGAGAAATCTACTGAATGTACAGTGACATTTAATTTACATGTGTATTATCTTAAGTGTTACCACACAGAAGTTTTAGCGAATGCACAGTCTATGTTGTGTAAACATAATTTAAATACAGCCCCCCCTCGGAGATGAATGACAATGTTGGCCAACTTTTGCAGAAAACTAAAGTCCCTATTATTTCCTATGGAAGGCACATCGCCACTTGTCGGAACAAAGACAATCAGCCCCGCTTTCTTTTAAAATATCACCAGACCCACGGATTGCGAGACTGGTGAGGCCAAAAAGGCAATTTCTCATAGATCTGATGATCCTTTTTATCATCAGGGCCTTGGAATCAAATAATTAATTAAAAATATTACACCGATTGTAAATGTTAGTGTCCGGATGTAACTTTTCCTGCTGATCCCCTTAGCTGTACAGAATATCACATACTCAACACACAAACATGTGTATGAATGTGAATTTGTGGCCTGTCCGCACCACTGCTAACCTATCTAAATGCATCATAAAGGGTGTCAAAATGGGCAGATTGTGCACTCTTTTTTTATTGCTATATGGTCACTTTTTTTTTAATCAAAAATGTATTTCTATTGCTTGTTAAACAACTATTTCCATTCAATATGAACTGAAAACAAAATGGTGACTCTGATGATATTTTTTTTTCAGTTTTTTTAACATTCTTTAAACATAAATTGTGACCCTGTTGCTTTGCTACTTTGTATCTTCCTAAGTGACCCTTAAACGAGATTGTGCCTTTGTAAATGTGTTTTTAAAATGGACGCACCATCCAATCCAATAAAGGGAACCAGAGTACCTTTCAAAGGACTTGCACCTATATAGCTGAACTTACTGTCATGAACCTTGTTGCAGATCACTATAATGTAATCGCATGCACTTTAAAATGCACTCTAGTAAACGAGTTTGGACTTAGATATGAACGTTGCGACTAACCAATCTAATTGAAAAACTTGATTTTAATAATTCTAGTACTGTTAGTGACAATCACAACAGTACGAGTGGGAATATTAAAAATAAAAACAGGTCATTTGTAGTTGCTGTTGTCCTGAAGTGACTATATACAGTAGGTATGTCCATCATGCCAGGATACGCATGGAATTCATATGGTTAATGAGAGTTGCAGATGTATTCTGATGTGAATAGGTTAATGTCACACATACAAATGAGCATTTTGCTTGCAGAGTGAACAAAGGGGTTCCATTAATAGAGCATTCCTGTAACCTTAAAGGGACAGTAAGCTTAAAATTAAACTTTCATGATTCAAATAGAGCAAGTAATTTCTTACTTCTTACTTCTATTTGCTTTTTTTAAATTTAAATCTTTTTTTAAAGCGTAAATCTATGTAGGCCCATATGTGCTCAGGAGCGTGCACAGGTCTTTTGCAACATTGTATGTAACAGTGTTATAATCACTGCTTCTATAGAGTACTAAAGACATATTCACACTCTTTAGCCCATATGATCCATCATAGATGTATTCTTTAAAAACGGACACCAAGAGTATAAAGCAAATTTCATAATGGAAGTAAATTGGAAAGTTGTTTAAAATCACATATTCTGTCTAAATGATAAAATGTTAACTTTGTCTTTACTACCCCATTTAAAGAGGTTTGCATGGGTTATTGTATGTGACAGTTCAGTAAACCTCCAGGTTTCTATTTCAAAAACAGGTACTTTACACACGAAAAGTCCCTCTCGGGAGCTTTCTGGTTAAAAAATATTTCGCTATATTAGCATTGTAATCACTCAAGAAACTCGACTCCCAGTTCGGTCGGAAAGCATAAATCATTTTTAGAAGCAAATAGCTGGTAGATTGTGATAAACCCTTTAATCACTTATTTTTTTTGTAGGGAAAAAAAGTTTGTTATCATTTTTAGAAGATTCCTCTTTTAAATATATGGTATACATTTACATGTGTATCTTTATGATTATTTATTTAATCTAATGTGTTCTGTTTTCCAGAGGTACTGAAGATACAATGTACAACGGAAAGACTGAACTATCCTATGGGAAAACCAAGGCCTGTGCTGAAAATATAATTCGTCAGGCTAAAGGCACACAGGTAATGATAAAACACATTTGGCGACACATTTTCAGCATACTTATTGGGTTTATTACGTTTGCTTTTTTTTTAATACTGAACATTCAGACCAACATGATAAATATATTTAATTTTGCTAGCCTTAGCTTTAACACAGTAATATCCCTGTATTTGTGCACACACCACAAATGCAAAACACATATGTAAAAAAAAGGAATTTCATAAAGGAAGCTCTAGTGTTGCCAGGTGACCAGTAATCAACAGAACAGTCCAGTATTTTTGCATACTGTCCAGTAAAATCTTCACAAAAATACTGGGCACTTAAATGTCTAATTTATTTAAAGTCCCCTGATTCTCAGTTAAATTTAAAAGCCCCCCCTATAAATCTATGCAATACAAATATAGTCCTAAAAGAAGACACACAGTGCATGCACTTCTATATATATTGCTGGCAGCTAACAATGGTAAATGCACCACTTTGTTTGTGTGTTACTGGTAGTCTTGTTAAATACCTGCTCTGTGTGTACTACTTGCAATCAAATCACTACCATGTAAGTTTGTTACTGTGCTTTGTCTCCTTGCACTCACATACATACACTACTCTACATCACAGGTATATCTCTAGCACCGTCACTGTGCACTTAAAGGGACAGTCTAGGCCAAAATAAACTTTCATGATTCAGATAGAGCATGTCATTTTAAACAATTTTCCAATTTACTTTTATCACCAATTTTGCTTTGTTCTCTTGGTATTCTTAGTTGAAAGCTTAAAGGGACATGAAACCCAATTTTTTTCTTTCGTGATTTAGAAAGAGCATGTCATTTTAAACAACTTTCTAATTTACTTCTATTATCTAATTTGCTTCATTCTCTTGATATCACTTGCTGAAAAGCATATCTAGATATGCTCAGTAGCTGCTGATTGGTTGCTGCACATAAAGGCCTTGTGTGATTGGCTCACACATGTGCATTGCTATTTCTTCAACAAAGGATATCTAAAGAATTGAGCAAATTAGATAATAGAAGTAAATTGGAAAGTTGTTTAAAATTGCATGCCCTATCTGAATCATGAAAGTTTAATTTTGACTAGACTGTCCCTTTAACCTAGGAGGTTCATATGCTAATTTCTTAGACCTTGAAGCCCACCTCTTTCAGATTGCATTTTAACAATTTTTCACCACTAGAGGGTGTTAGTTCATGTATTTCATATAGATAACACTGTGCTCGTGCACGAGAAGTTATCTGGGAGCAGGCACTGATTGGCTAGACTGCAAGGCTGTCAAAAGAACTGAAAAAAGGGGCAGTTTGCAGAGGCTTAGATACAAGATAATCACAGAGGTTAAAAGTATATTATTATAAATGTGTTAGTTATGCAAAACTGGGAAATGGGTAATAAAGGGATTATCTATCTTTTAAAACAATAAAAATTCTGGTGTAGACTGTCCCTTTAAAGTCACTTGGAATGAAAGCTCAGCAAGAGTTTGGTTGAAAGACTCTAACTATATTAACCCAAGACTTTGCAGCGTAGGGAAACTCAAAATGTTGCCACCGTGGACTCTGCAGAGGAATTAGCTGTTGGTTTATTCACAATAAGTACCATAACGCCAGAAACGGAACACAATAATGAAAATAGAGAAGAAGAGGTACGATCACTATTTGTCAGTGGCCTCTCAATAGACATCAAACCAAGAGAACGTTACTTGCTTTTCCTACCATTTAAGAGGTATAAAGGATCACTGATCAAGCTAACATCAAAACAGCCTGTTGGCTTTGTCAACTTTGACAATAGGGCTGGGGCTGAAGCTGCAAAGAATGCACTAAGTGGCATTAGTTTTGACCCAGAAAACCCAAAGACTTTACCGCTAGTGTTTGCAAAGACAATACAAAGATGGCAAAGAAGAAGCTAATGGCACTGGCTACACCCAACCCCACAAACCACCACCCTGCACTTGGAGCACACTTCATTGAACAAGATCCATAAGACGTGACTGGTGCTGCACTTATCCCAGCGTCACCAGAAGGCTGGGCTCCCTATCCACTATAAACCACAGGGCTGACATCAGCTATCACCCCCCCCCCCCGCCCCCCAAAAAAACAAAAGTGTTGCAGCCGGTCAAATAGGAAAATGCAATGATTTGTATGTTACTGGCAATCAAGGTGATACAATGGCTATTCAGTTGGGAATATATGCACGGTGGGGTCATGCATGCAGTTTAAAGAAGAACTTTGTAGGGGCTATCGTGGGCCCCAACTACAACCTGTGTCCAGTGACCCATAGGTTGTCTAGTATACATGTTGGAAGCAGCTCTCACTCAAATACTATATTGCATTGTTATATTATAATATTCAATTCTTTAGGGTGGGGTTTTCATGCTTTTTATTGTTTGATTGGGAAACTCTGTTATTAATGGAAATGTAATGTGTATTTCCTAGGTGTATATGGGTGTGCATGTAATATGTGTGTAGTTATGTGCAGTGTTTGTTGTATGCACTTTTTCAGTAGTAAACTACAAAAATACTCAATCAGTTTCTTAAAATGGTCACTGACAATAGACGCAAAGCTCCCAAGTTGCAAATATATTTATAGTGTGTGTGTGTAATATAATTTAACACATGTATATATATATATGTTCATTATACTGTTGTCACATATGCACTTTTTGCAGACAGTTATAGGCAATGCTACTTGAATATGAACAACGAGGGTTTGATGGCAAACTTCAAAATAAATGCAGCACTGACAAAATGGTCAGAATAATGTGCATTTTACATGTTGGAATGTATCAGTTTGACATTTCTAGCAGCTTAAGTAACGTAAGTTTATAAAAGAGTGGCAATCGAGGGTGGGGGGGGGGGGAGGCGGCCAAGATGGTCGCAACACATTGAGGTTCCTTTGGCAAGCTGACCTAAATGCACAAAACACCATCTTTATGAAGCTCCATATAAGATACAGAAGCACGGGCTAATATCTGAAGACAGCACCTTTCTGGAAGTGTGACTTTTATCGGCACCGCTATCCAGAGACAGGGAGAAGGGTCTAGGGCCTACACAATCTCTGGTGGTAAGCAGACATATCACACGGACACGCACTTCAGCATAAAGCAGTAGTAGCACTAAGCTACAACTGAAAGCAAATACCTTTTAATTCTACTATCCCACATATAGTGGATTGCCCCTAACTAAGGATCGCTACACATGCAGCATCGTCAGATTCAACCAAACCACGCGAGTAAGCCCACATAAAAAATAAGCTGCGCCATGCTAACCTTTCTATAGGGAACAGTTTATCACTCCAAGCAACATACATCGAGGTAATATACTCTTAACAATACAATATAAGAGTCATAGGACATTCTCCTATAAAGAACTGTATATTTGGATGAAGATCGCCATAAAACTGAATAAATGATGGCGCTTCATAAATAAAGTATAATAATAATAATAATAATAATAATAATAATAATAGTAAAGGACAGCTTACAAGAAGAGACTGGTAGCACGACTGATAACAGGGCTGGATTACACACTACTCTGTTTAAATAATACAGGCCATAAACAACTCCTAAGAGGTAACTCAGACTATTATATATAGTCAAAAAAAATTGAGATCCTACACAATGTCTCAGAGGAAACCCACTAAAGGAGGAAAATCCCAAAAGCAGACACAGAGTTGACAAAGACACAAAGCACAATAATTAAACAGTGCTAGCTGCCAGGGGTGATTCAAAATTGCTATGATATAACAAAATAAACACCAAAAGGATAAATAACAATAAGAATAAGAATAAAGATCAATACTTAATAAAAGCAATACATAAATATATAAAAAAAAATTAGTTTAACTTGTGTTGATTAGGAATCACTAATTATTATTAAACAAATTCCTAAAGATAAGACAAGGAGCAAAGAAACACACAAAAAAAGGTGCAAATAAGTACAATAATGTTCATTTGCAAAGATTTATGTTTTAATTGCCGTGGAGATCAGATGTTATTTTAACAAACCGCCTGAATAAATTACAATTTTGTAAGTACAATTCAGAGAGTGGGGTGTGTTTGTTGTAATCTACCTACACTTGAGTCTGTTTGCGCGTATCTGTTTCAGAGATTTGAGAGTTGACAAAGAGCAGTTAACAACTTTTTTAAACACTCTGACAAAGGCAAAAATAAAAAAGATCTAAATACTTCTTGCCAACCGACAGAATAATCTTTATATGATCAAAAAGATTCCTCTAGCAAATCATCAGCAGCCTCTCCAGACCACACAACAGATCCTCCTATTACATATAAGGCAATGGAAATGCTGATAGAACAGGTCAAGACATGTATAAAAGAGGAATGTGCAGAATTAAAAAAGACATCTCTGATCTGGGAAATAGAGTCAATTCCCTAGAGGAGCATGAAGTAGTTATGTCCCAAAATATTGCAGACCTCTCCATTAAAATGAAAATCCAGAACAAACATATCACTGATTTGGAGGACAAGATAGACAACCTTAAAAACATGTCTTGTCGTAGTAACTTGAGATTTAGAGGCATCCCGGAATCTATTCAACCTCCGGAACTGCAGAAATATCTACAGAACCTAATCAATGACTTCACTAAAGGCAATAGTACCACTATTCCAGAAATTTCTATGGACAGGGCGCACGGGGTACTTCACCCTAAGCCTTTAGATAACCAACCACCTAGAGATGTCATCATCCGATTTCAACAATTCCAATAAAAGGAACTAATATACAATCTTGCCAGACAAAAACATGTTCTTCTGTTTCGGGATGCCCAGATTCAGATCTTTCGGGACTTATCCATACGAACTCTCCAAAAGAGACGTGAATTTGCGGATCTGACCGGCCATTTAAAGAAACTGAAG
This sequence comes from Bombina bombina, assembly GCF_027579735.1. Classification (NCBI taxonomy): domain Eukaryota; kingdom Metazoa; phylum Chordata; class Amphibia; order Anura; family Bombinatoridae; genus Bombina; species Bombina bombina. Next base: position 252,734,450 of record NC_069501.1, on the reverse strand, counting down.
GTACCATACAGATGGGGATTTCCAACTTCTATTATAGTAATGAAGAACATTAATCATGACACCCCAAACCATAAAGACGAGAATAGTCAGATACAAAAGGAAGCAATATTTTTCGACTGATCAGCCAAAAGATCCGGCATGAGGTTTGATTATAAAAATGTACTCACATTTCTTAATTGTTTTTATAGTTCTATACTGAACTAAACACAGCAGGAACCACCTTGAGTCAGTAGTTCCTTAATAGCCTCATACAGATTTGAACTCTGCTTGAAGTTGTTGATATTGATTTAAAGGTATTTAATCTTGCTTAGGTGTTAAACTGACTATATTCATAACTTGGTTAACGTATTAATTACTGTTTACGGTTACTTTTACATGTTTATATGTTAGCAGAGGCCTATTGTTGCAGAACTCAGACTACAAGTGAAACCTCGCCAGATTAATGTGTAACAAAATTTGTAGGCATATGTCTATACTTCTATTTTATTTTATTAGGCACTGTTGTTTAATCAAATTACAATGTTTAGCTTAAATATGTTTTACTGTATTAGAAATATCTTAATGTTTGTGCTGTTGATTGTATTCATACATATGGTATAGACGGTTATATTGTACTATTATAACATTTTCACCTAATTGTGCATTCGGAAACAGCTTATTAAATAGCTCCTCACAACACACTAACCGAAAAAGAGACAGCTGTAGTTGTTTTCTATATAGCGTCTCCATACATTATCTACCCTATTCCCCTATCCTTATATACCTCTGAATTCACCCCTTTCCTACTTATCTTCCCTATACGTGAAAATACCCTGCACTCAAGGTACTTACATTAGACCCAACTTTGATACATAAATATTCACAATGACAGCAACCTCCTATCCTATAGTGGGACAGATAAATATAACCACCCAAAATGTCAAAGGGTTTCTATCAGCTGAAAAAAGATCTATAGCCTTTTTTATGATTTCTACAAAAGAGAAATTTACATTGTTATGCTACAAGAAACCAACTTTAAGAAAACTAAGGAACCTAGACTTCCTACAAAACACTACGATCTACACTATTTTAGCTCAGGCCCTTATAGGAAAAATGGTGTATCCGTATCTTTCAAGCGGAATACCCCCTTTGAATTACTTCATAAATACTGTGATAAAGAAGGGAGAATACTAATATTAGCGGGGCTCTACTATGGACGACCCATAACACTAGCTAATTTTTATGCCCCAAACAAACCTACCTTCTCATTTTTCCAACTAGTTACAAATGCAATTTTAGATATATCCAAAGGCCCAATTGTTATGGAGGACGATTTTAATTTCCCAATGGATCCGGCACTAGACACTTCCACCGGAAAATCATACATATGGAACAATCAAATAAACAACAATAAACTATTTTTACAATCCCTAACTCTGACTGACACTTGGAGAATGGTCCATACCTTACAAAGAGACTATACCTTCTTCTCCCACCCACAATGCACGTATACCAGACTAGATTATATATTTGTGACTAAGCGACACTAACAAACCTTATATACTCTAAAATTTCCCATACATCATGGTCCGACCATAGTTTGGTCATAACTTCTTTTCAATGGTCATCCAAACCAAGAATTAAAATGAATTGGAGATTAAACGATTATATTCTCACGGACCAAGACACACTAGAAAAAATCACAAAGAGCACGGAAGAATATTTCCAAATGAACAATCCAATTGAACTATAACTAATAATTGGGAGGCATTCAAGTGCTATATAAGAGGTCTGTTGATACAACACATGGCCAAATTACGTAAACTCAGATCTTTCCAACTTTCTTTACTCACTAAAAATGTATCACTTTTAGACAACCTGCATAAAAAAGATCTAACCTCCTACAAAAAAATTAGATGATTGAATTCAAGCTAGGGATGACCTAAATAAATTTCTAACTCAAAATGCCCACATGTGAGCACTTACCACCAGAACCAAATACTATGTAGATAGCAATAAAGAGGGCCGACTCCTAGCGAGATCCCTTAAAAACAAAGATATTTCGCATACATTCAAAAAATCACCCATAAAACTGGCAATATTCTCACTAAATCAGAAGACATAGCAAATAACTTTGATTCCTTTTACTATTCACTATATAATTTATCACCTAATCATGATGATAATAAAGGTAAACTTATTGATGCCTATTTGGCATCATTGGATGTACCCACCCTCATGAAGAAGATATACGCATTCTTTACTCACCAATAACCCTACAAGAAATATTTTCAACTATTAAATCATTTCCAATAAGTAAATCCCCAGGTCCAGATGGACTTACAACTAAATTCTACCAAATACTTCAACCTCAACTAGGCCCACACTTACTTACCTTATTTCAATCAATTGACCAGGGAAATCAGTTCTCACAACCCCTGCTTGAATTCCTGATTAGTGTAATCCCAAAACCAGACAAAACTAAAGATCTAGTTGGAAATTATAGACCAATATCTCTCATTAATATAGATATTAAAATATGTGCCAAAATATTAGCTTTCTGCCTCAACATGGTTCTCCCAAAACTGATATACCAAGATCAAGTGGGATTTGTCAAGGGCCGAGAGGCTAAAGACAATACCATAAGAGTATTACACTCCCTCCATACAGCCACAAAACTAAACAGGCCATTGGTTCTTCTATCTACCGATGCTGAAAAGGCCTTCAACAGAGTCGACTGGCGATTTATGTGGTTGGTCTTGTCGAAATTCGGATTTTCCAATTCTTTCATAACTAGAACACAGGCCCTTTAAACAAACCCCAGCGCAAAAATCAAAATAAATGACACTATCTCCACATCTTTCCCAATATCAAACGGCACTTGCCAAGGATGTCCACTGTCCCCTTTACTCTTTGCTATTACTGTTGAAATTTTAGCTGTCCAGATAAGAAACAGTGTAGATGTTAAGGGTTTTGAATTTCATAACTTAACTCAAAAATGTCTGCTCTTTGCAGATTACATCATTTTAACTCTTCAATCCCCTACATCTTCCATACCCGCATTAATAAGAATTTTAGAAGAGTATAAACAGGTTTCCAACTTCTCAATAAACATGGGTACATCAGGGATAATACCTATCAATATAGAAACAAACGAGTTAGAATACATCACCCGGACCACGCCCTTTCCAATCGTCAAAATGACTAAATACTTAGGTGTAAATCAGGGCCGGCCCAACCATGGGACCAAGTGGGTCAAACGGACCCAGGCGGCACTTGGCAGGGGGCGGCATTTCAGTGCATGAGTTAGTTATTTTGGGAACTAGGCAGACCGCTCCTGTCCACTCCTGACTTCAACCATTATAAGAAGGAGCGGAGGCAGCAGCTCTGCAGAAAGCTTTATAAAGTTTTATTATAGCAGATACGGCACCACAATTGTTTAGCTCCACACTTAGCCCCTCCCCTCTCTGTGAAAGACTCAGACTTGTCCCTTGCAGCAGTAGCAAAAAGAAGGTAGGATGGCAGGCTCTCAAGCAAATATTTAGTGTGCAATATTCAATTTATGCCTAAATTCTGAAATTCGCAATCAGTGACACCTTTATATAAGATCATTTTTATCTGGCAAACAAATATAATTAAATATATAGACAGTGCAATTTTTTTTTTTTTATAAACATGGGATTAGTGGAAATTTCCACCATGACTATAACTTGAAAGTCCCTACTACACCCTATTCTTGTCAGCTGGATCAATTGAATGGCATAAAGTATGCAGTAGCCATGTCTTTTGATTAGGATTTCTGGTGTGGCAAGGTGCATGCAATGAGCATGTCTAGGGTGGCCATGGTTTTTGTTTGGAGTCTTTGGGCTAATAGGAAATGTAATTTTAGACTGCCCTGTCTTTTTATTTCCTATACATTTTGCTTTCTGTGTGTTTTTTCTTTCAAGGTGGGACATAACTCTAACTTGGTGTAAATATACCTGAAAGACTTATTTTAATATACCCACAAGACTTATTTTACTCTAACTAGATAAAACTCCAAACAGATTCATTCAAATTGTAAGAAATATGGCACAAACAAGGCCACCTATCTTAGATGGGCTGTATCAATACCATTAAAATGATGATTTTCCGAAATATCTATATTTGTTTGAAACTCTACTGATACCCCTTCCACGAAATGTTCTCCTACATCAACAAAAAAACATAGAATCATTTAGCTGGTCGTACAAAAGACCTAGGCCTATATTTAGTTAGGTCCACCAGACCTCGCTGAATATGGAGAGCAATACGCTCTCCGTATTCAGCATTGCACCAGCAGCTCACAAGAGCTGCTGGTGCAACGCCGCCCCCTGCAGGCTCGCGGCCAATGGGCCGCCAGCAGGGGGGTGTCAATCAACCCGATCGTACTCGATCGGGTTGAATTCCGGCGATGTCTGTCCGCCTGCTCAGAGCAGGTGGACAGGTTATGGAGCAGCAGTCTTTGTGACCGCTGCTTCATAACTGCTGTTTCTGGCGAGCCTGCAGGCTCGCCAGAAACACAGGGCATCAAGCTCCATTCGGAGCTTGATAGATAGGCCCCCTAGAATCAATAGACAGACACTATACTTAAGTAAAAAAGACGGTGGTCTTAATATGCCTAACTTACAAAATTATTATATAGCCAACCAACCGACTCGCATTATAGCATGGAATCACGCATCTCCCTCCAAACTCTGGGTGCAAGTTGAAACTAACATCTCCAATGTACACAGCTTACAAGATCTATGCTGGCTCCCCAAGACAACCAGACCAGACAATATCACTGATAACATGTATGTTATGGCCACGTTGGAAATTTTGGATAACATTCTTTCAAAGCCAAATGCGCTTTGGACACCTATCTCACCCCTTACCCCACTGTTAAACAATAAACTCTTCTTTAAACAAAGTCCTTACAAATGGGTTAGCACTAACCCTGCATATAAAAATCTCCCTATATTCTTATTAACAGATACGTCACAAATTAAGGAAAAAACTGTACTAAATGATATACTAGGCCCCCCTTTTCACAAGTGGTATGTATACCTCAAAATCCACCATGCCATTAATTCAAGCCCTTATAAGAAAGACATCATCAGATCCCTAACCCCATTCGAACATATCTGTCTAAACCCTAACATAAAGAAATCTCATCTCTCAATTACATATAAAATTATTAATGGCTCCTTCCTGAATGCAAGACCAAGACCAAAATATCTCTTAAACTGGGAATCTGAGCTTCAATGTCAAATCACTGATGAGGAATGGAAACGAAGCTTTAAGGTGACACACCACTCATCTATTTCACCAGCCATAACTGAAGATTACAGCTAGGTGGTATCTCACACCCCAGAGAATAAGATCCATCTTCCCAGGGGCCACCTCAAGCTGCTGGAGGAGATGTGGGGACATAGGCACTCATTCCCACATTTGGTGGCTCTGCCCAAAACTCTGTACATATTATATTCCCAGATAGAAAAATGTATTAATTTAACACTAATACTAATATCCATCTTAACCCTGCCATCATCCTGCTCAACCAAACTCCACAGCTACTAGCTAGGATGTATATATTGAAGAAAACGTACGCACATGATGTTAACTATAGCTAATAGACTGATCCCAAGGAAACAGCAACCCCCCCCCCACACACACACACACATATACACAGTGGATTTCAGAAATGAACCATACCCTGTCATTAGAGTAAATGCATTATTGCCTTTGAAGCTTGATTTGCTGTATGTACTTGCTCAACTTTAATAAAAATGACATAAATAAAAAAAAATTAAAAGAGAGTGGCAATCATATAATGTTTTGACAACTTAAGCCTTGACTGTAAACAATTTTAAAGCTACATGAAAACCTTTTGCTCAGTTTATTGAAATGCAGCTGCAGGGGGGGGTGGATAATAAGAAATATGATGTGAACACGTGCAATTGATATTGTATTATTATATGGGCCAAAGAAATATGAGGATTAGTATTCTATTATATACTCATTTTAATCTTCACATATATTGTTTATCTTTCATTACTTTTTTAGACACGCAATGGGAAACTATTAGTCACATGCGCCATTCGACCAAGTAACATTTATGGAGAAAAATCAGTGACTGTATTGGAAAGTTACCTGTCTGCAAAATCTAAAAACGGTTTAATAACCTGTATTGAACCTAAAAATGTTGACCATAACTACACATATGTTGGTAAGAATTGATAACATAAAGCAATATTACAAATTACACGGATGATCTACATTTAACGTGGCTGCTAAATTTACTAGGAAACATGGACATAGTTAGAAAGTGAGAAAGTGGTGAGCTCTCTGTCATTTATCATAAAAAGTCCATCAATATAAAATCACCTATTTATTAAAGGATAGGAAACCATGAAAAATGTATTTTGTAATTTAGACAGAGGGGCCTATCTATCAAGCTCTGAATGGAGCTTGATGCCCCGTGTTTCTGGCGAGCCGTCAGGCTCGCCAGAAACAGCAGTTATGAAGCAGCAGTCACAAAGACCGCTGCTCCATAACCTGTCCACCTGCTCTGAGCAGGCGGACAGACATCGCCAGAAATCAACCCGATCGAGTACGATCGGGTTGATTGACACCCCCCTGCTGGCGGCCCATTGGCCGCGAGTCTGCAGGGGGCGGTGTTGCACCAGCAGCTCTTGTGAGCTGCTGGTGCAATGCTGAATACGGAGAACGTATTGCTCTCCGTATTCAGCAAGGTCTGGCGGACCTGATCCGCACTGTCGGATCAGGTCCACCAGACTTTGTTTAATAGGGGCCATTGTATACAATTTATTTTAAAAATTTGCCAATTTACTTTTATTATCAAATTTGAAGAGATACATATGGCTAGATTACGAGTTTTGCGTTATGAGCTGTGCGGTGCTAACGTGCAGTTTTTTCTCACCACTCACTTACCTGCAGCGCTGGTATTACGTTTTTTTACAAACCCGGCGTTAACAGGCAAGAAGTGAGCGTAGAGCAAAATTGAGCTCCACACTACACTCCAATACCAGCGCTGCTTAAGTCAGCGGTGAGCTGGTCGTATGTGCTCGTGCACGATTTCCCCATAGACATTAATGGGGAGAGCCATCTGAGAAAAAGTCCAACACCTGCAATAAAGCAGCGTAAAGCTCAGTAACACAGCCCCATTGATTCCTATGGGGAAACTAAAGTTATGTTTACACCTAACACCCTAACATGAACCCGAGTCTAAACACCCATAATCTTACACTTATTAACCCCTAATCTGCCGCCCCGACATTGCCGCCACCTACAAAATACTTATTAACTCATAATCTGCAGCTCCGGACATCGCCGCCACCTACATTATATTTATTAACCCCTAATCTGCTGCACCAACATCACCTACATTATATTTATTAACACCTAATCTGCCGCCCACAATGTCGCCGCAACCTACCTACACTTATTAACCCCTAATCTGCCGCCCCCAACGTTGCAGCCACTATTCTAAATGTATTAACCCCTAAACCTAAGTCTAACCCTAACACCCCCTAACTTAAATATTATTAAAATAAATCTAAATAAAACCTACAATTATTACCTAAATAATTCCTATTTAAAACTAAATACTTACCTATAACATAAACCCTAAACTAGCTACAATATAACTAATAGTTACATTGTATCTAGCTTAGGGTTTATTTTTTATTTTACAGGAAAGTTTGTATTTATTTTAACTAGGTAGATTAGTTATTAAATAGTTATTACCTATTTAATATCTACCTAGCTAAAATAAATACAAATTTACCTGTAAAATAAAACCTAAGTTACACTAACACCTAACACTACACTACAATTAAATAAATTCCCTACATTAAATACAATTAAATAAATAAAATAAAATTAGCTAAATCCCAAAACCCCCCACTAAATTACAGAAAATAAAAAACAAATTACAAGACATTTAAACTAATTACACCTAATCTAATAGCCCTATTAAATAAAAAAAAGCCCCCCAAAAATAAAAAAAAGCCTAACCTAAACTAAACTATCAAAAGCTCTTAAAATGGCCTTTTGAGGGGCATTGCCCCAAAGAAATCAGCTCTTTTACCTCTAAAACAAAATACAAACAACCCCCCCAACAGTAAAACCCACCACCCACACAACCAACCCCCCAAATAAAAGCCTAACTAAAAAAAACTAAGCTCCCTATTGCCCTGAAAAGGGCATTTGGATTGGCATTGCCCTTAAAAGGGCATTTAGATCTATTGCTGCCCAAAGCCTTAACCTAAAAATAAAACCCACCCAATACACCATTAAAAAAATCCTAACACTAACCCCCGAAGATTCACTTACCGGGAGAAGTCTTCATCCAAGCGGCAAGATGTCCTCAACAAAGCCGGCAGAAGTGGTCCTCCAGATGGGCAGAAGTGGTCCTCCAGATGGGCAGAAGTCTTCATCCAAACGGCATCTTCTATCTTCATCCTTCCGGCGCGGAGCGGGTCCATCTTCAAGACATCCGACGCGGAGCATCCTCTTCTTCCAACGGACTAACGACGAATGAAGGTACCTTTAAATGACGTCATCCAAGATGGCATCCCTTAGATTCCGATTGGTGATAGAATTCTATCAGCCAATTGGAATTAAGGTAGAAAAATCTTATTGGCTGATTGGATCAGCCAATAGGATGTTGGGGGAATCAGATTAGGGGGTTAATATATATAATGTAGATGGCGGCAACGTTACGGGCGGCAGATTAGGGGTTAATAAGTATAATGTAGGTGGCATTTAGATCTATTGCTGCCCAAAGCCTTAACCTAAAAATAAAACCCACCCAATACACCCTTAAAAAAATCCTAACACTAACCCCCGAAGATTCACTTACCGGGAGAAGTCTTCATCCAAGCGGCAAGATGTCCTCAACAAAGCCGGCAGAAGTGGTCCTCCAGAGGGGCAGAAGTGGTCCTCCAGATGGGCAGAAGTCTTCATCCAAACGGCATCTTCTAGCTTCATCCTTCCGGCGCGGAGCGGGTCCATCTTCAAGACATCCGACGCGGAGCATCCTCTTCTTCCAACGGACTAACGACGAATGAAGGTACCTTTAAATGACGTCATCCAAGATGGCGTCCCTTAGATTCCGATTGGCTGATAGAATTCTATCAGCAAATTGGAACTAAGGTAGAAAAAATCCTATTGGCTGATTGGATTAGCCAATAGGATGTTGGGGGCATCAGATTAGGGGTTAATAAATATAATGTAGGTTGCGACAATGTTACGGGCGGCAGATTAGGGGTTAATAAGTATAATGTAGGTGGTGGCGATGTTAGGGGCGGCAGATTAGGGGTTAATAATATTTAACTAGTGTTTGCGAGGCAGGAGTGCAGCGGTTTAGGGGTTAATATGTTTATTTTAGTGGCGGCGATGTCCAGAGCGGCAGATTAGGGGTTAAAATTTTTATAATAGTGTTTGCGATGCGGGAGGACCTCGGTTTAGGGGTTATAGGTAGTTTATGGGTGTTGGAGTATTTTTTAGCACTTTAGTTATGAGTTTTATGCTACGGCGTTGTAGTGTAAAACTGATAACTACTGACTTTAGAATGCGTTAGGAGTCTTGGCGGTAGAGGGTGTACCGCTCACTTTTTGGCCTCCCAGGACAAACTCGTAATACCAGCGCTATGGAAGTCCCATAGAAAAAAGGGTTTACGAACTTTACATAAGTCAGTTTGCGGTAAGGCCAAAAAAGTGTGCGGTGCCCCTAAACCTGCAAGACTCGTAATACCAGCGGTAGTGAAAAAGCAGCGTTAGGACCTGTTAACGCTGCTTTTTCAGCTTACCGAAAAACTCATAATCTAGCCGATAGGTAGGTGTAAGGAACACTAAATGTCAGGATATAGTGCTGCCATCTAGTACTCTTGCAAATGGATAACATTCTTGCAAAACTGCTGGCATAGAGGGGGGTAGTTATCATCGTGTCAACTTTCCTGCCTTCGCCGGCCCAATACGCCTGCCTAAGCTCGCCTACCTTCGCCACCGCGGACCTGAAAAAATACGCCTAAGTTATCAATAAATCTGTCAAAAAGCCACGCACCAAGTACGGGGTGATGAGCAGCGGACTGTGATAGTTATCACTCATCCGATCTCGCTGCTCTTCGGCTTTTTGACAGCTTTATTGCTAGCCTGTCACTAAGCACTCACAGTAAACTACACTGTTCTACCCCCTATACCGGCGCCCCCGGAGCCCCCCGCAACTAAATAAAGTTACTAACCCGTAACCCGCTGCTCCTAGACCCCGCCGCAACTATTATAAATGTATTAACCCCTAAACCGCCGCTCCTAGACCCCGCCGCAACACTTATAAATTTATTAACCCCTAAACCGCCGCTCCCGGACACTGCCGCAACCTACATTATACCTAGTAACCCCTATCCTGCCCCCCCTATACCGTCGCCCTCTATAATAAAGTTATTAACCCCTATCCTGCTGATCCCGCACCTCGTCGCAACTAAATAAATAGTTTAACCCCTAAACCGCTGCTCCCGGACCCTGCCGCATCCTATATTAAATTTATTAACCCCTAATCTGCCCCCCCTACACCGTCGCCACCTATAATATATTTATTAACCCCTATCCTGCCCCCCACTACACCGCCGCCACTGTAATAAATTTATTAACCCCTAAACCTAAGTCTAACACTAACCCTAACACCCCCCCTAACTTAAATATTAATTAAATAAATCTAAATAATATTTCTATTATTAACTAAATGAATCCTATTTAAAACTAAATACTTACCTATAAAATAAACCCTAATATAGCTACAATATAAATAATAATTATATTGTAGCTTTCTTAGGATTTATTTTTATTTTATAGGTAACTTTCAATTTATTTTAACTAGGTACAATAGCTATTAAATAGTTATTAACTTAGCTTTTTTTATTTACTTTAGTTAGTTTATGTAATTGTATTTAATTGTAGTTATTTGTAGTTAATTTATTTAATTAATTAATTTAATGATAGTGTAGTGTTAGGTTTAATTGTAACTTAGGTTAGGATTTATTTTACAGGTAATTTTGTATTTCTTTTAGCTAGGTAGTTATTAAATAGTTAATAACTATTTAATAACTATTCTAACTAGCTAAAATAAATACAAAGTTACCTGTAAAATAAATATAAATCCTAAAATAGCTACAATGTAATTATTAATTACATTGTAGCTATCTTAGGGTTTATTTTACAGGTAAGTATTTAGTTTTAAATAGGAAAAATGTATTAAACTATAGTGTAGTGTTAGGTGTAATTGTAACTTAGGTTAGTTTTTATTTTACAGGTAAATTTCTCTTTATTTTAGCTAGGTAAGCTATTAAATAGTTAATAACTATTTAATTGCTATTGTACCTAGTTAAAATAAATTGAAATTTGCCTGTAAAATAAAAATAAATCCTAAGATAGCTACAATATAATTATTATTTATATTGTAGCTATATTAGGGTTTATTTTAAAGGTAAGTATTTAGTTTTAAATAGGATTAATTTAGTTAATAATAGAAATATTATTTATATTTATTTAATTAATATTTAAGTTAGGGGGGTGTTAGGGTTAGTGTTACACTTAGGTTTAGGGGTTAATAATTTTATTACAGTGGCGGCGGTGTAGGGGGACACAGGATAGGGGTTAATAAATGTATTATAGGTGGCGACGGTGTAGGGGGCAGATTAGGGGTTAATAACTTTATTATAGAGGGCGGTGGTATAGGGGGGTCAGGATAGGGGTTACTAGGTATAATGTAGGTTGCGGCGGTGTCCGGGAGTGGCGGTTTAGGGGTTAATATGTATAGAGTAGCTTGCGGTGGGCTCCAGGAGCGGCGGTTTAGGGGTTAATATGTATAGAGTAGCTTGCGGTGGGCTCCGGGAGCGGCGGTTTAAGGGTTAATATGCATAAAGCTTGCGGTGGGCTCCGGGAGCGGCGGTTTAGGGTTAACATATTTATTAGAGTGGCGGTGGGCTCCGGGAGCGGCAGTTTAGGGGATAATATATTTATTTAGTTGCGGCGGTGTAGGGGGGGGCAGATTATGGGTGTTTAGACTCGGGGTACATGTTAGGGTGTTAGGTGCAGACATTTCCCATAGGAATCAATGGGATGTCTGGCAGCAGCGAACTTGTACTTTCGCTATGGTCAGACTCCCATTGATTCCTATGGGATCCGCCGCCTCCAGGGCGGCGGATTGAAAACCAGGTATGCTGGGCCGGAAAAGTGACGAGCGTACCTGCTAGTTTTTTGATAACTAGCAAAAGTAGTCAGATTGTGCCGCACTTGTGTGGGGAACATCTGGAGTGACGTAAGAATCGATCTGTGTCGGACTGAGTCCGGTGGATCGAAGTTTACGTCACAAAATTCTACTTTTGCCGGTCTCTAGCCTTTGATAACTAAGGCGAATCAGCCTCTCCACAAATACGCTGCGGAATTCCAGCGTATTTGAGGTTGACGGCTTGATAATTACCCCCCAGAGTGTTCCAGACACATGCATGCTCCTGAGCTTATGTCCCTGCTTTTCAAAAAAAGATACCAAGATAACAAAGAAAATTTGATAATAGTAGAAAATTAAGATGTTTTTTAAAATGACATGCTCTATTTGAATCAAGAAAAAAAGGTTACTTGCAGTTTCTTAATGTTTTTGAGTTATTTTCAGGGTCTCATAATGTTAAATGGACACTAAACCCAATTTTTTTCTTTTGTGATTCAGATAGAACATGCAATTTTAAGCAAACTTTCTTCGTTCTCTTGTTATCTCTATTTGAAAAAGCAGGAATGTAAACTTAAGAGCCATCCCATTTTTGGTTCAGCACCTGGGTAGTGCTTGCTGATTGGTTTGCTACATTTATACAACAATCAGCAAGAGCTACCCAGGTGCTGAACCAAAAATTGGCTGACTCTTAAGTGTACATTCCTGCCTTTTCCAATAAAGATAGCAAGAGAACAAAGACAAATTGATAATAGGAGTAAATTAGAAAGTTGCTTAAAATAGCATGCTCTATCTGAATCATGAAAGAAAACATTTGGGTTTAGTATCCCTTTAACAACAAATGTGTTTGGCTCTTTTATCGCTTATTTGTTGGGAACATTAACACATAGGGGTCAATTTATCAAAGCGTCAATCTAAGTGCATTTGCCGGCGTTAATACACTAACCAGACATCGCTGACGTGGATCAAAAACACACGCATCAAGTACGTTGTGAAGAGCATCAGACTGTTGTTAACTAAGTCATCGATGTCACGGTTATTCGGGTTTTCCCCAACATTATTTTTACCATTTCATTACTGTCCATGAACAAGGACATTTCTCTAAAGCTAATCTTTTATTTAGAAAAAAAGAAAACACAGAGGCGCCAAACATGGCCTAGTATAGCCAGATACCAGATATAACAGTTCACAGGGTAGCAATTGGATACTCACAAAGGAGACGCACCCAATGGTGCTATTGAAGCAGACTGGAGCCTCTCAGTGGTCCAGCTCACTGATGTATCTCACGTATCAGTTGTGGTCCTTGGTGATGGTGATTAACAGGTTCCTAAGTGAACACAAAATATGCAAACCATAGCCCAGTAACGTTTGTACAAGTGAATGGCAATCTGAGCAATCCTACTTACAAGATCCAAAGCACCTGAAGGTGCATACACTGCAAACTGGAACCAAACAGTCGCCCAGTAGACTGATCCCTCCAGGTGAAAGCAGATTAACTCTCAGGTGCCAATCGAAGTTTGAGCAGCATGTAAATAATATAAAGGATGTCCAAAAAGCAAGTGTATTTCTGTAAAAATCTTTATTAAAATGCGACGCGTTTCTCAGCTATAACAAGCTGTTTCATCAGGCTAAAAAAATATAAAAACACATTCAGAATACACTTGCTTTATACAAAACTAAACCTACTAATTAGCCAGTCAAATTTCTCCAACCTTGATGGTCATTAAGTGTTAGCACCTGTCTGCTAGAAGGTTGGTATGGCAACCAACAGCCCAAACATAATTTAGTACAGATACCAAACTTCAGCAGACCATACTAGTGACCAAATCATCGTTTGTGTGCATCAAAATAAATCATCATTGTGTATTGATGATAATAAAAAACATAAACATAACACTGTTAAGAACAGGAACACATTTCCTATAAAATTGTACTTCATGAAATATAAATAAACAAACTAATACATAATGATATGTTTCCCATACCTATTCAGTCTACATAAATCGTGCTTTTGTAATTTCAGCCTTAACTTCCTCTTAAAAAATGTTAAATTAAATATGCGACTTAATAACAAGTTAAGGGCAGGCAAAGCAATGCTGTCAAACTTATTGTCAAACTAATGTTGCAAACCCAAGTGTTCGTTAATACGACTCCTGCTTTCTGATGTCAAATAGCACAATAGCTGATACAAGGATCACACATATAATAGCCTTATACCCAGTGGCTGTTAATATACACCTGTCATCAAGGTCTCACAAGATTTTCGTCAAACAAATTCCACCCATTTATTTTTGAAGAATCAGCTATTGTGCTATTTGACATCAGGAAGCAGGAGTCGTATTAACGAACACTTGGGTTTGCAACATTAGTTTGACAATAAGTTTGACAGCATTGCTTTGCCTGCCCTTAACTTGTTATTAAGTCGCATATTTAATTTAACATTTTTTAAGAGGAAGTTAAGGCTGAAATTACAAAAGCACGATTTATGTAGACTGAATAGGTATGGGAAACATATCATTATGTATTAGTTTGTTTATTTATATTTCATGAAGTACAATTTTATAGGAAATGTGTTCCTGTTCTTAACAGTGTTATGTTTATGTTTTTTATTATCATCAATACACAATGATGATTTATTTTGATGCACACAAACGATGATTTGGTCACTAGTATGGTCTGCTGAAGTTTGGTATCTGTACTAAATTATGTTTGGGCTGTTGGTTGCCATACCAACCTTCTAGCAGACAGGTGCTAACACTTAATGACCATCAAGGTTGGAGCAATTTGACTGGCTAATTAGTAGGTTTAGTTTTGTATAAAGCAAGTGTATTCTGAATGTGTTTTTATAATTTTTTAGCCTGATGAAACAGCTTGTTATAGCTGAGAAACGCGTCGCATTTTAATAAAGATTTTTACAGAAATACACTTGCTTTTTGGACATCCTTTATATTATTTACATGCTGCTCAAACTTCGATTGGCACCTGAGAGTTAATCTGCTTTCACCTGGAGGGATCAGTCTACTGGGCGACTGTTTGGTTCCAGTTTGCAGTGTATGCACCTTCAGGTGCTTTGGATCTTGTAAGTAGGATTGCTCAGATTGCCATTCACTTGTACAAACGTTACTGGGCTATGGTTTGCATATTTTGTGTTCACTTAGGAACCTGTTAATCACCATCACCAAGGACCACAACTGATACGTGAGATACATCAGTGAGCTGGACCACTGAGAGGCTCCAGTCTGCTTCAATAGCACCATTGGGTGCGTCTCCTTTGTGAGTATCCAATTGCTACCCTGTGAACTGTTATATCTGGTATCTGGCTATACTAGGCCATGTTTGGCGCCTCTGTGTTTTCTTTTTTTCTAGTTACCCATCTTTCAGGAAGACCATCCTAAGACCGAGAGCTGCCTACTACTGTTTTTTTGGACTTACCACTGATTGGGACTATATTTATATCACTTACTGGACTTTATGTTGGTACACTTTTATATATATGTATGTTTCTGTATATATATATATCTTATAAGTATTAATTTAGTTAACTAAGTTTGAACATATGTTTAGTTGTTAGGCTATAGGAGGCGCCCCCTAAGGGCAGTAATACACATTGGTGTGTATTACACCCTCATTTCATCCTCTAATCTTTTATTTGTCAACTGTTAATGTACAAGAAATAGCTACATTTATACCTCAACAAACAATATCTCATAGGAAGTTAGTTTTATTTTTTTTGTTATATGATACTTTCACATAAATTAATGAGTATTTGTATTTCTAGAACTCATGATTAGTGATGTCGCGAATAGTTCGCCGGCGAATAGTTCCCAGCGAACATAGCATGTTCGCGTTCGCCACGGCGGGCGAACATATGCGATGTTCGATCCGCCCCGTATTCTTTATCATTGAGTAAACTTTGACCTTCTACCTCACAGTCAGAAAACACATTACAGCCAATCAGCAGCAGACCCTCCCTCCCAGACCCTCCCACCTCCTGGACAGCATCCATTTTAGATTCATTCGGAAGCTGCATTCTTAGTGAGAGGAGGGACAGTGTAGCTGTTGCTGATTTAATAGGGAAATCGATACCTAGGCTAGTGTATTCAGTGTCCACTACAGTCCTGAAGGACTCATCTGATCTCTGCTGTAAGGACAGCACCCCAAAAAGCCCTTTTTAGGGCTAGAACATCAGTCTGCTTTTTTTTTTTTTCCTGTGTAATCTAATTGCAGTTGCCTGCCTGCCTGCCAGCGTGTGTGTCAGGCTCACAGCGTATACTGTGCCCCCTTGCCCAGTGCCACCAGTCATATCTGGTGTAACAGTAGTGTACATTTAAAAAAAACAACACTTTTTTGACTGTGAAATAATAGCAGACAGCTGCCAGTACCCAAGATGGCCGCCAATAAGGCAGATGGGGAGGGTTAGAAAGCTGTTTTGGGGGGGATCAGGGAGTTTGGGGGCTAAGGGGGATGCTACACCACAGCATATGTAAATATGCTAAAAAAATAAAAAAAAAAATTAAAAAACCTTTTATTTTAGTACTGGCAGACTTTCTGCCAGTACTTAAGATGGCGGGGACAATTGTGGGGTGGGGGAGGGAAGGGAGCTGTTTGGTAGGGATCAGGGGGTCTGATGTGTCAGGTGGGAGGCTGATCTCTACACTAAAGCTAAAATTAACCCTGCAAGCTCCCTACAAACTACCTAATTAACTCCTTCACTGCTAGCCATAATACACGTGTGATGCACAGCAGCATTTAGCAGCCTTCTAATTACCAGAAAGCAACGCCAAAGTCATATATGTCTGCTATTTCTGAACAAAGGGGATCTCAGAGAAGCATTTACAACCATTTGTGCCATAATTACACAAGCTGTTTGTAAATAATTTCAGTGAGAAACCTAAAATTGCGAAAAAAAAAATTTTTTTTAAATTTGATCGCATTTGGCGGTGAAATGGTGGCATGAAATATACCAAAATGGTTCTAGATCAATACTTTGGGTTGTCTACTACACTACACTTAAGCTAAAATTAACTCTACAAGCTGCCTACATGCTCCCTAATTAACCCATTTAGCAGCCTTCTAATTACCAAAAGGCAACGCCAAAGCCATATAAGTCTGCTATAATGGCATGTTTGGCACACAGTGTTGGGGCAAGGGTCCATCTGACCACTGATACCTGGTCTGCAAAGCATGGTCAGGGCAGGTATATCACCTACACTGCGCACTGTGAAGCGGGCGTAACCCTTACACTACCTGATCGATACAACATCATACCTGATGTTTTAAAGCACGTTATTCCAAACAATTTAGGAATGTTAGGTGATTTATGCCCTTTATGGATTAAAACCAGACTCTGCATCAACTATGTAATTTTCCATGGGAGTTTTGCCATGGATCCCCCTCCGGCATGCCACAGTCCAGGTGTTAGTCCCCTTGAAACAACTTTTCCATCACTATTGTGGCCAGAAAGAGTCCCTGTGGGTTTTAAAATTCGCCTGCCTATTGAAGTCTATGGCAGTTCGCCCGGTTCGCCGGTTCGCGAACAGTTGTGGAAGTTCGAGTTCGAAGTTCGCGAACCCAAATTTTTAGGTTCGCTACATCACTACTCATGATATACTTTTATCTCATTTTTTTTTATAAATGATTATTAATGCTAGAATTTGTACATATATCTTTGCACACACACATATATATATATATATATATATATATATATATATATATATATATATATATATATATATATATATTTGTGTGTGTGTGTGTTATGTCAGAAATATTTTGCAAACATATTTACATGTCCCTAAATTCCTTTTTTTGTTCTAAACAATGTTGTCTTTCATATCTTTGTGTTTAGTTATACCACTATATGTATATAGTGTAAATTTTTTATTAATCTGAGGACGAATAATTGCAAATATAACATGTAATCAGAGTATCATATGTTTTTATTTGCAATATTTTAAGAGCTGGGACAGTTTTCTCTCTGTACCTGTGTAACCCCTCCTGATTGCAATCTAGTTTTAAAAACAACCCCTTCACAAGTGTTATAAAATGGGCTGGCATATAAGATGACTTTAATTTCTGCTGTGTCTGAATCATGACAGTTTAATGTTAGGTGGGCTATCCCTTTGAGCTATCAGTTTAAGATTATATTGAATCAAACATCAATTCAAATTTTAAAATCCTTGTCTAAAATATTACACTGTGTGTCCTAATGTCAGCATCAATGTTTATCTTTAATTCTAAATTCACATATACATATTTTCAAAGTATAAAACACAATGTAACAAATGGCACTTACAAGTTCTGACGAGTGATCAATGACACAAGTATGGAGCATTTTCATTTGTTAGTGATAGTTTAAAATGTATATTTGAAACAGATTGGCTCATGTCATAAATCATGTGATTATGCATATTTCAACAAAAGTACTAGTGTGTGGGTTGTTTAGGGGTTTGCGTCATAATTGGTGCGAAAAGTGTTGAGTCAAAATTGGTGCGAAGTGGAGAGTGGGACTTATATTACATGGCTTAAACATGGTGCACATAGATTTTTCACAAAAAATAAAAATGAAGTTAGCTATAATATGTTGTGTATTTCATTTTTATCTCTATATCTATTAGTGCGACAATTTTGGGGCAAAATTTTTCAACAAATTTGTAGAAATAATATTGTCCCCTTTGAAATGAGAGACAAATTTGTAGCATAATCCGTAAGTAGTAATGTATTTTTCATTTTTATCCCTATATCTACTAGTGCACCAAATGTGGAGCAATAATATTGTTTGATTTAGAAAGGGTATACAATTTTAATAGAGTTTCTAATTTACTTTTATTATGTAATATACTTCATTCTCTTGCATCATCGAATATAAGCCTTCTGTGTTTTCAGACTCCCATTCAGTTCTATGGCATCCGCGACCTCAAGGGGGGCGGATTGAAAACTAGGTACGCTGCGTCGTAAATTGACGCGAGCGTACCTGTTAAATGTTTGATACATTTTGAAAAGGTTCAAATAGAGTCGAATCTGAATTTGAAACATCTGTAATGACGCAAGCATCAATCTTCATCGGATTGAGATCGCGGGATCGTATATTACATCACAAATTTCAACATTTGCCGATCTTGACACTTTGATAATTCCGGTGGATCAATCTCGTGACAAATACGACGCAGAATTCAAGCATATTTTCAGTTGACGGTTTGATAAGTATGCCCCATATAATTAATCAGGGATCAGCAAACTTCAGAACTAGTGGCTTTTGGTGTTATACTTGTCATATTTTAACCTGGCTACTAGGAACTGTGGCAGCCATGCTCACCAGTATTCTCCTTTTCAGGTGTGACCTATGGGTTATTAAAAGGACATTGAACTCTAAAATAATCTACCTTTTAAAGTAATGGTAAATTTCAGACTATAAGAATGTTGCAATGAAAAATATATTTGTTTGCAAGTAGAACCAAGTAATATATTTTTTTAAGTGTATATACTGCATATTTAATAATAAAAGGTTTATAATCCTAATTGGTATTGTCTGTTCCTCCCTCCCCCTTCATTTCGTCTTTTTGCTGGGTTGTGATGTATAGAGCAGTCCCACCCAATCTCTACATAGGCTTTCTAAGGGCTTTAAAGGGTCAGGACTTCAAGATTATCATATGATACACATGTTAATTGGATGTTAACTGTAATTGTCATGAAAAAAAAGAGTTAATCCAAATGGGCCGGCATAACATTGCAACAGAAGCATTACTATATGAACTAATTTAACCCTTTCACAGATGGATTAAAAAGAAAAAAGGTACACATATACTTGTTTAATGGCCAATATTACATATATGGCATTTGATTTGCTAAAGTTTACCATCACCTTAAAGGGACATGAAACCCACATTTTTTCTTTCATGGTTCAGAAAGAGCATGTGATATTAAACAACTTTCCAATTTACTTCTATTATTTAATTTGCTTCCTTCTCTTGTTATCCTTTGCTGAAAGGTAAGCTCAGGAGCAGCATAGAACCTAGGTTCTTGCTGTTAATTGGTGGCTGCATATATATACCGATTGTCATTGGCTCACCCATGTGTTCAGTTAGAAACCAGTAGTGCATTGCTGCTCCTTCAACAAATGATACCAAGAGAATAAAGCAAATTTGATAATAGAAGTAAACTGGAAAGTTGTTTAAAATTGTATGTTCTACCTAAATCATGAAATAATTTTCTTGGGTTTCATGTCCCTTTAAGGTGTTCCCAATGAACTATTTTACCTGCTGGAGTAAACTAAAGGAACATTAAATACAGTAGAATTGTATAATCAACAAAGACATAATAAAAAGACAATGCAATAGCACTTACGGCCGCGATCAAAAACTCACCGACATGGAGAGAAATCTCAAAAACTATGCAATTTTTTTTATATTGTAATGTAGGAGTCTCTCCTTTACACCTAGAATTCTGCATAGAGAGAAACAATTTTCAAGCTAGAATTTACATTTAAAAAATGATTGAATGGATGTTGCCATAATGATGAGACTTGTTAGATCATATTGCTGGAGCGGAAGACTTTAGATCATCGGGACCTTAGACTGAATTTAAAATGAGCAGGAAATTATTTTTTTGGACAAATTTCAAAGTTAGTTTAATTTTTCTTCCACCCTGCATCATGTGACAGCTATCAGCCAATCACAAAATGCATATATGTATATTCTGTAAATTCCTGCACATGCTCAGTAGGGGGTGGTGCCTCAGAAAGTGTCAATATAACAAGATTGTGCATTTTTTGATAATGGAAGTGATTTGGAAAGTTGTTTCCATTTGTTTTCTCTATCTAAATCATGAAAGTTTAATTTTGACTTTAGTGTCCCTTTAAAGGGCATTAGACTGCTGGTACAACTGCAGCAGCATGGTTATTACTCATCATGCTAATGTTTTTCCACCTGTACCCGCAGCTTTCTTCAAAGCCATTCTCTTATTTTAACCCTTTACAATTTCTGGTTAGAGAAATTCTTGCATCTTGGTACAGGAGCTGTGCACATTCACAGATGAGTGCAATGGCTGCATTTCTCTATTTCTTAGTGTTTTATTATTCATTATTGGTTATGTACCTTTTAAATTGTGCAAAAAAACTGCAAAAATATAGCTATTCTTTCTTAGTGCAGTTGGCAAATAAATCAGCAATATCACTGATCTGTGAAAGTGCACTGCTTCTGTCCCAGGATGCAACAATATGTGTGTACCAAGATGGCAGCATCCAGTGTAAATATGTAGAGCTTTACAAACTGGCTTCTGTAATAGGTTAAAATAAGATTACGACTTTAAAGAGAACTGCCGGTGTTTGAGGACAAACAATATCATGATGAGTAGTAACCTATTGCAGTTGTTTACCAGAATACAAGAATCCTGGCAGATAGAAAGACCAGGTTTTATTTTTAGAAGATGGTAATCATGTGATGAGCAAATTCTAAATGATAGATTTTGTTATGAGGACTGGCATTTCTTTTTCAGTTTAGAATACAAAGTCCAGACTCTGTGACCTCTTTTATGTGTACCAAAGTAAATGATCTGTTTAAGGCCCAATATATCTTTTTACAGAGAAAAGTAATTAGTGTTTCAAGATTAAACCTGACTAAATGTGTAGTTATTTGTAAGATTGTCTTTCTGTCTCCAGGTGGTATAGTAACCAGCAACAATGTACTCCATAGACTGGGGGAGGCCAAAAGAGAGTTGTCAAAAGTTTATGGTTATTTTAATGAAAATAGCGACACCTAATCTCCAGACCCAGACTGGTCATAGGGCAGACAGGGAAAATGCCTAGTGGGCCGGGATCTTTTGTGGGCCTTGTTGCTGTATAGAAGCCCAACCCTCTGTTAATATCGGTAACAATAGAAACCTGTCTGCTTATTTTCTAAAGCAGAAAGTACATTTTTCTCAGTATTTCTCCACCCTTGCAGCCTCTGGAAATGCTGTAGAAAATTCTAAGGGCTAGTTAACCTACCAGTTACAAACTTTATAAACTGGTAGTAACAATGCATACATATATCTCCATTAATGTCTCTCAAAAGTCTTGATATTACAACCAGATCCCAATATTTACAACTGGAATGTAAAATATTCCCAAGTATTTTAAAGAGGGATACTTCATGAGAGCATGAAATGAGTGCAGGAAACACAATACATTTATATAGCAGGGAAAGAGTTAAATACTTTTAATGTTGTGAAGGAGGTCTGAGATTCAGTGTCTTGAAGATTATTTAACTTTGAGGGCAAGAGACAGATTGCAGTGGGTCTTATAGCAATGTGAATCTCTAACTTGAGGTGTAACCGTTCACATTTACATATAAGAGGCAACATGTCTTGCTGGTTTCTCCCTCTCAAAAAAGTGATATTTATTATCTGATTTCAATTAAATTTTGTATAAACCTATAATATAAATGAAAAACTTTGCAAGTGATTACATATGGTTAAGGGAACATCTGGGTGTTGTTCAGACAGTTGTTTGAGCAGAAATCCTAACTTTTTTTATGTTCTCCGCATAACTACTACTTCAGTAGTTTTTTACTGACTATGATGTATATTCTGTGAGGATAAAATGGTAATGTTTTTGCCAAATGTCCAGTTTTTCCCGGGACAGCCCCATTTTTGCTTCCTCTTCCTGCCTTTTAGTCTGTCCCTTGTTTTATTTAGTCTATATTTAGTTTAATATTACTGTGTGTGCAGTGCAGTACTCCAACCACAGAGGTCACTGTGGCTTATGATTTTTTTTCTCTAGCCTCTAGTTATTGTAGTGTGTAGACAAGTGTCAGGTAAGAGGAGGTGATAGGGTGGGTAAGAGGCAAGAGATGAGAAAACAAGGCATCTCATTAACTTTGAACAATTTGGATCGTGTTTCATTACCCCATTTATATACTGAGACTTTGCTTAAAGACATCATGTTCTTGATATGCAGGGACTGGAATTCACAGAACACAAAAAAATACAGTTTTACTGGGGCATTTCTGGGTCTATTAACCTACTTCCCACAAGCTCTGCAGCAGCACCACATTTGAAACTTTCAATAGTGGTTTAGCAAACATAAAACAAAAAACAAATCTAAAATATATGTGCATATAATTTTCTCCATTCAAGCACTCCAAGATAGGTTAAACATATTAAGGCAATATAAAGATGCTTTGTGGTGTCTTGCTATACAGATACTGAAGGGTTAATAGTTTAATAGTTTAACCTTTGCTTGCTTATTTTGATATTTGCTGTAAAGGTATTCATCCTGTGCCAGTTATATGATTGAGAGTAAGGGACGTGATGAGGAGCTTGATGATTTAAAGGGAAAGTCAAGTAAAAAATAAACTTGCATGATCAGATAGGGGATGCAATGGTAAACAACTTTCCAATTTACTTTTATCATGTAATTTGCTTTGTTCTTTTTGTATTTTTCATTGAATGCTAAACCTAGGTAGGTTCATATGCTAATTTCTAAGCACTTGAAGGCCGCCTATTATCCCAGTGCATTTTGATAGTTTTTAACTATTAGACACTACTACTTCATATGTGCCATATAGGTAAAATTGTTCTCACTCCCGTGGAGTTATTTGAGGCATCACTAATTGGCAAAAAAGTTTGTCAAAATAACTGAGATAAAGGGGCAGTCTGCAGAGACTTAGATTCAAGGTAAAAAGTGTATTAATATAATAGTTTTGGTTATGCAAACCTGGGAAATGGGCAATAAAGGTATTTTTCTTTTTAAAATTTTGGAGTAGACTGTCCCTTTAACCTGCATTAAATGATTTAACAGTGCAAAATGTAAATGCTCTAATATATTATATTAGAGAAAACATTTTTTAATAACTTTCGGCCAGATTATGAGTTTTGCGTTATGAGCGGCTCGGTAATAATTTGCAAGTTATTTCCACCGCTCACCTTTAATAGCGCTGCTATTACAGGTTTGCAAAAACCTGGCGTTAGCAGGCAATAGGGCAGCATTGAGCTCCATACCACACACAAATACCAGCGCTGCTTTGAGCTGGTTTTATGTGCTTGTGCACGATTTCCCCATAGGCATCAATGGGGAGAGCCGGCTAAAAAAAGCCTAACTCCTGCTACAAAGGAGCGTAAAGCTCCGTAACGCAGCCCCATTGATTCCTATGGGGAAAGAAAAGTTATGTTAACACCTAACACCCTAACATAAACCCTGAGTCTAAACACCCCTAATCTGCTGCCCCCGACATCGCCAACACCTACATTACACTTATTAACCCCTAATCTGCCGCCCTGACATTGCTGCCACTTACCTACACTTATGAACCCCTAATCTGCTGCCTCCAATGTCATTGCTACCTACATTATACTTATAAACCCATAATCTGCCGCCCCCAATGTCGTCGCTACCTACCTGCACTTATTAACCCCTAATCTGCCGCCCCCAATGTCGCCACAACTATACTAAAGTTATTAACCCCTAAATCTAACCCTAAGTCTAACCCTAACATAACCCTAACCCTAACACCTGCTAACTTTAACATAATTAAAATAAATCTAAATAAAAATTACAATTATTACCTAAATAATTCCTATTTAAAACTAAATACTTACCTATAAAATAAAACCTAAGCTAGCTACAATATAACTAATAGTTATATTGTAGCTATCTTAGGTTTTATTTTAATTTCACAGCTAAGTTTGTATTTATTTTAACTAGGTAGACTAGTTAGTACATAGTTATTAACTATTTACTAACTACCTAGTTATAATAAATACAAATTTACCTGTAAAATAAAACCTAACCTGTCTTACACTAACACCTAACATTACACTACAATTAAATCAATTACATTAATTAAATACAATTAACTAAATTACAAAAAAAATAAACACTAAATTACACAAAATAAAAAAGAAATTATCAAATATTTAAACTAATTACACCTAATCTAATAGCCCTATCAAAATAAAAAAGCCACCCAAAATAAAAAACCCTAGCCTAAACAAAACTGCCAATAGCCCTTAAAACAGCCTTTTGCGGGGCATTGCCCCAAAGAAATCATCTCTTTTACCTGTAAAAAAAATACAAACAACCCCCAACAATAAAAAACCCACCACCCACACAACCAAACCCCCCAAATAAAATCCTATCTAAAAAACCTAAGCTCCCCATTCCCCTGAAAAGGGCAATTGGATTAGCATTGCCCTTAAAAGGGCATTTAACTCTTTTCCATTGCCCAAACCCTAAGCTAATAATAAAACCCACCCAATAAACCCTTAAGAAAACCTAACACTAACCCCTGAAGATCCACTTACAGTTTTTGAAGACCGGACATCCATCCTCATCAAGCCGGGAGAAGTCTTCATCCAAGCGGCAAGAAGTGGTCCTCCAGACGGGCAGAAGTCTTCATCCAGACGGCATCTTCTATCTTCATCCTTCCGACGCGAAGCGGCTCCATCTTCAAGACATCCGGCGCGGAGCATCCTCTTCTGTGGATGGCTACTGAAGAATGAACGTTCCTTTAAGGGACGTCATCCAAGATGGCGTCCCTTGAATTCCGATTGGCTGATAGAATTCTATCAGCCAATCGGAATTAAAGTTGAAATTTTTTTATTGGCTGATGCAATCAGCCAATAGGATTGAGCTCACATTCTATTGGCTGTTCCAATCAGCCAATAGAATGCAAGCTCAATGCCTCTGTAGTGTATCCCGGTAGGAATTGTAAGTTGCCTTGAATTGTATTTTTAGTTGCTGATTTCCGCCCATAATCTACACAACTTGGCCCAAGCCCTCAAAGGGTCTTTATATAGTATATTATTTTGTATGTATGTTGGTAGAGAGGTAATATCTGCATGGGGAAGGAAAGCTAAGTGTATATGTGCAATAAGGCTAGCCTCTACCTTTGGAACAGTGAAGCGGTCACCTCCAATTAGCCAGCCCAGTGTAAGTTTTGTTAGAGTAGCCCAATTGTACCACAAGATGTTTGGGAGGCGAAGATCTCCTTTATTTAATGGCATTGCTAAATAGGTTCTCCCTATCCTGTGTTTTTTTCCCTCTCCATATGAATTGACCTAGAAATGATTGTAAGAAATTAGTGTCTTGTTGAGTGAGAAGAAGTGGCAACATCTGCAGAGGGTAAGGAAGCTTAGGCAGCGCAACCATCTTAAAAAGATGAACCCTGCCCGAAAGAGAAAGAGGAAGCTTAACCAAACCCAAAAGTAAGAGTTTTATGTTTTGAAAAGTACCTCTAAAATTAAGATGGTAAAGTTTGTTGGGGTTTACGTGTATGTGAATACCTAAGTACTTGAATGAGCCATCAGAAATTTTAAGTCCCATATCCGTCAGTGTAGTGTTTTGTAGATTTTGTAGCCAAGTAATTTCAGATTTGTCGATATTGATTTTATAACCCGAAAAGGTGCCAAAACTATTAATTACGTTGAGCAGTTTATTTAAATTGGTATTGGGATCGCCTATGAATAATATCAGATCGTCTGCATACAATGACAGATGCTGTGAATTGTCGAACCAATCTAATCCCTCACAATTCTGTCTAATGTAACATGCCAAAGGCTCTATAACCAGGTAGAACAGTAAAGGGGAAAGGGGGCAGCCCTGTCTCGTATATTAGAGAATTGTAATGCTTTACTAATGCTTGCATATAATTATATTTTTAACCTCTGCAAAGGGATTAAAAACATAATTGACGTCAGTTTCAGAGCAGCAATGCCCTATTGAAAGCTAGCTAATCACATCTGGTGAGACAATGACAAGAGACACTGTGTGTAGCTGCCAATCAATAGCTAGCTCCTAGTAGTGCATTAATACTGCTGAGCATATGTACATATTCTTTTCAAGATACATAAGAGAACAAATTAAATTTGATAATACAAGTGAATTTAAAAATGACATGCCCTATCGAATCATTAAAGTATTTTGTCCTTAAAACTCATTTAAAAAATCAGTATAGCTAAATTATATTATTAGTATTTTAAGTGATTATTTTAAGGTGGATTGGAGGGGGTTGAGCTATGCAATCCATAAATGGGCGTGGCCAAAGTGTCCCTGGAGTTTGTTTGTTTTTCAAATTTTGGCAACTATAAGCAATCCATTGATTTTGGAATTAAATTTCCTGTAATATTTTTATGTTCATAGAAGTCTATAGGATGAAATTAGAATGTTTATGTATTAGGAAGTTCAGAATCAAACGAAAGTTATGGCCCCAATCGTGGGTTTGCTCAAAGTTTAAAGGGACAGTCTACACGAAAAAATGTATTGTTTAAAAGATAGATAATGCCTTTATTACCCATTCCCCAGCCTTGCACAACCAACATTGTTATATTAATATACTTTATAACATTTAAACCTCTAAATGTCTGCCTGTTTCAAATGCTTTTTTGACATTCTCTTAATCACATGCTTTTGTATTTGCTTTTCACAACAGGAGATTGTTAGTTCATATGGGCCATATAGATAACAATGTGTTCACGCCCAAGAAGTAATTTAAGAGTTAGCACAACACAGTACTAAATGCAAGTCAATAGATAATAAATACAAAGTCATGTGATCAGGGGGCTGTCAGAAGAGGCTTAGATACAAGGTAATCACAGAGGTAAAAAGTATATTAATATAACTGTGTGTGTTATGCAAAACTAGGGAATGGCTAATAAAGGGATTATCTATCTTTTAAAACAATAAAAATTATATTGTAGACTGACCCTTTAAGTTTTACATTTAACAATTGCTTTATTAAGGAATTTCCCTTCTTTTTTGGCTTTAGTAAGAAATTAAATGCTCATAAGAGCATAATTATTTTGTCCTTGATTTCCCATAAACTAAGTGACAATAAAACATTTATTTTTCAGTTTTATAATGTTGTAAATGAGAAGATTAAATTATGCACACAGATTATCTATCTATCTTTCTATCTATCTATCTATCTATCTATCTATCTTTCTGTCTGTCTAAATATAAATGTATGACTGTGTGTATATTTGTATATCTATTAGAGATGTGCATTCATTTAATCCGATATGGATGAGAAGATTAAATTATGTACACAGATGATCTATCATCTATCTATTATCTATATGTCTGTTTATCTATCTGTCTGTCTAATTATAAATGTATGCATGTGTGTATATTTGTATATCTATTAGAGATGTGCATTCGTTTAATCGGATATGGATGAGAATATTAAATTATGTACACAGATTATCTATCTATCTATCTATCTATCTATCTATCTATCATCGATTTAACTATCTATCTATCTATCTATCTATCTGTCTGTCTGTCTGTCTGTCTGTCTGTCATCTATATATTATCTATCTATCTATTATCTATGTGTCTATCTATCTATCTATCTATCTATCTATCTATCTATCTATTATCTGTCTGTCTGTCTATCATCTATCAATCTGTCTTTCTATCTATCTAAATATAAATGTATGCATGTGTGTATATTTGTATATCTATACAGATGTGCATTTGTTTCATCGGATATGGATGCACCAAAGAAAATGAAAGAAAAGAAAAAAAAACGAATGAAAATCGTCCGTATTCGTTCGTTTTCCTTTAAAAAAAAAAAATGTAAGGGGTTAAGGTAAGTATTGTAGATGCAGGTGAACTTTTCACCTGTAGCTTTGAAGATTTACATTCGTTTTAATGAAAACGAATGTAAATGGTTAACTAAAATACAGTATTTGTTTTGTTAAATTGAAACAAATACTGAATAGTGAAGCCACCAAATATTCAGTACAGAAATTTCAGACGCAACAAAAATTTCATGGCTACACAAGTCTAATGTATCTCCAAGTTTATAGCAAAACTTTTGTGACCCTGAGGTGTAAGAAACAATTCCCTTTAAGGGGTCTATTTATATACAAATATTAAAGGGACAGTGAGCAATAATTTAATAATCTGCAAAATTTGAAATATTTCAGTACATAGCAGCTGCCAGTCTTGGCCTTTCTTTGCAGTTTAATGATATGTTTAGTAGTTTTTTATGAGGCAACTCATGGAGTTATTTTTTTAATCTTTAGTATTGTTGGGCAGTGCAGCAAGTCAAATGGTAAACAGCCATTCCCATTTATTTTTGTTCTGTTTTTAAGATAAACATAATTGTAGGAGTAAGGTTACCCAAGGTCCACTTATTTATTTATTTTTACATTTTTTACTGGCTTTTTAAATAGTAGGCATTGGCTTCTGAGAAGAGCAAATCATTGTATAAAATACAAGGAACTATCCAGGTTAAAACTAGATTACCTTTTACATTTTCTGGAATAAATAAATAAGATTTCTGAGTAAACAGAACACAATAAAAAGAAATGCTGTACCCAACATATGAATAAGCATTTTCCATACATATTCTGCCATCTACTGGTCACATTAGAAACTGTTCACTGCAGATTTGTAGTTAAAGTGATAGGAAAGTCAAAATTAAACTTGCATGATTCAGATAAAGCATATAAAGAGACTTTTGAATTCAGTTCTATTTCCAAATGTGCTTTGTTCTCTTTGTATCACTTGTTGAAAAAGAATATGCACATATCCTACACTAGTGGGAGCTAGCTGCTGATTGGTGCCTGCACACAGTTTTCTCTTGTGATTGGTTAACTAGATGCGTTCAGCTAGCTGC
This sequence comes from Bombina bombina, assembly GCF_027579735.1. NCBI lineage: Eukaryota > Metazoa > Chordata > Amphibia > Anura > Bombinatoridae > Bombina > Bombina bombina. The sequence continues at coordinate 252,704,625 of NC_069501.1, read as the reverse complement.
CAGTAATGCAATGTTGTTACTTCAGCAAATGATTACAAGATAATGGGGCCGATTTATGAAAGTGCGAGCAGACATCGATAAATGCTGACAAGTGTTCATTAAAATTATTCATTAATAAAGAAACATTTGTAACTAAAGGGAACCCTCAAATTTTATTTTAGTATTTGGAAAGAACAATTTTAAACAACTTTCCAATTTACTTCTATTATCAAATTTGCTTCATTGGGGCCGAATTATCAAGCTCCGAATCTAAAGACCGCTGCTCTATAACTTGTCTGCCTGCTCTGAGGCTGCGGACATCAATCCTGCTCTGAGGCTGCGGACATCAATCTGCCCTATACTATACGATTGGCTGATTGACACCCGCTGCTAGTGGCCAATTGGCCGCAAATCTGCAGGGGGTGGCATTGCACAAGCAGTTCACAAGCCAAAAGAATTTCAGAAGCTCTCATCCTATTAGCTGTTTTGAACAGCCAATAGGATTTCAGGAGCTCTCATCCTATTGGCTGATTTGAATCGCGTCCCTTGCATTGAAGATTCAGTATACGGCAGCGACCATATGAAGAGAATGCTCCGTGCCGGATGTCTTCATCGCTCCCCGCCACCCGGATGAATATAGAAGACGCTGGCGGGATGAAGATAGAAGATGCCGTCTGGATGAAGATGGAGTCGTCTGGATTAAGATTGAGCCGCTGGGATGAAGTTGGAGCCGAAGGGATGAAGATAGTTCAAGCGGGACTGCAGCGACTGTGAGTACCTAAAGAGTGGTTAGTGGGTGTGTATTTTTTAGATTAGGGGTTGGGCATTTCTTAAAATAGCTAAATGCCCTTTTCAGGGCAATGCAAAAGAGCTAAATGCCCTTTTAAGGGCAATTCCGATACAAATGCCCTTTTCAGAGCAATGGGTAGATTAGGTTTTTTAGATAGTTTTTTTATTTTGTGGGTTTGGGGGTGTGGGGGTTTGTACTGTTAGGGGGGGTCTTTGTATTTTTTTCAGGTAAAAGAGCTGTTTAACTTAGGGCAATGCCCTACAAAAGGCCCTTTTAAGGGCTATTGGTAGTTTATTCTAGATTAGGTTTTTTATTTTGAGGTGGGGTTTTTTTTTTACTGGGTATTAGAATAGGAATAATTGTTAATATTTTGGTAATTTGTTTGTTATTTTGTGTAATGTTTTTTTTTTTTTGTTTTGGGATGGGTTTTTATTTTTAGTTTAGGGGTTGGGCATTTCTTAAAAAGAGCTGAATGCCCTTTTAAGGGCAGGAAAAAGAGCTGAATGCCATTTAAGGGCAATGCCCATACAAATGCCCTTTTCAGGGCAATATGTAGATTAGGTTATACTTTATTTTTTATTTTGTGGGTTTGGGTGGTGGGGGTTTGCATACTTTTAGGGGGTGTTTGTTTTTCTTTTGTAGCAAAAGAGCTGTTAGGGCAATAGTTTATAATAGATTAGGGTTTTTATTTTGGGGGTTTTTTTTGTTTTTTTAAAGGATATTATAATAGAAATATTTTTTATTGTTTTGGATAATTTCGTTTGTTATTTTTTGTAATGGTAGGTTTTTTATTTTTGTAATGTTAGGTTTTAGTTTATGGTAGCTTAGGTTTTGTTTTACAGGTAAGTTTGTATTTATTTTAACTAGGCAGTTATTAAATAGTTAATAACTATTTACTAACTAGTCTACCTAGTTAAAATAAATACAAATGTGCCTGTGAAATAAAAATAAAACCTAAGCTAGCTACAATATAACTATTAGTTATATTGTAGCTAGCTTAGGTTTTATTTCACAGGTAAGTATGTATTTAGTTTAAAACAGGTATTATTTAGTTAATAATTGTAACTTTAATTTAGCTCTATTTTAATTATGTTAAAGGTAAGGGGTGTTAGGGTTAGGTTTAGAGGTTAATAGTTTAATTTAGGTTGTTGCGATGTGGAGACCTGACGGTTTAGGGGTTAATAGGTTTATTTAGTGGTAGTGATGTGGGAGACCAGAGGTTTAAGGGTTAATAACTTTATTTAGTGGCGGTGATGTCGGGGAGTGGCGGAATAGGGGTTAATAGATTTATTATAGTGTGGGCGATGTTGGGGTGCGAGGGAATAGGTGTTATTAACTTAAGTATAGTGGTGGCGATATCGGGAGCAGAAGATTAGGGGTTAATAGAATTATTTAAGTGGCAGCGATATCGGGAGCGGCAGATTAGGGGTCAATAACCTTATGAAGGTGCTGGCGATGTCGGGGCATTAGATTAGGGGTGTTTAAACGTGGGGTTTATGTTAGGGTGTTAGGTTTAAACGTAACTTTTTTTTTCCCCATAGACATCAATGGTGCTGGGTTACGGAGCTTTTCTTTCGCGATCGCAGGTGTTTTTTCTAACCCGCTCTCCCCATTGATGTCTATGGGGGAAGCAAGCAAGAGCACGTCAAAACAGCGCTTGTATTTTGTGCGGTATGGAGCTCAATGCAACCATATCGCACGCACAAGCCGGCTGTTTCAAAACTTGTAATGGCTGCACTATAGAGGGTGAATAAATTCCCTATAGCATGCATAACTCATAATCTAGGTGATAGTAAAGAAAGTAATTTGTTTACACGTAAGTAAAAACATTTATTTTTACTCTAGACCACCTTTTACCTTGTTGATACTTGTGAGCACTGTTCATGGGAAATTCCCCTAGGTGGTGCTGTTCTACTCTGTATATGTGTTAAGAGTCCATGTTTCTTCATGTATTTTATTTGTGGAAATATTTAAATTCAGAGAATATATTTGCAAGTAAGTGTATGTTTATTACAGGCTATTATAAGTTTTGACAAACCGACGTGAGATTTTTGTGAGTGGATAAACACCTTCTAGTCTTCTTTATACTCTTATTCAGAGGATATAAAGTGTTGTGAGGTTCCAAAGGCTGTAATCAGCTTAGGTTAGGAAGATCACTCTTGCGGATCAATTGAGAGCTATTTTAGTGGAACATAACCTACAAATAGTGCTCTTTAATACAGATAATGGGCTGCTTATAAAAATGCAAACAATACAGGCATACTTGTCATGTTGGTCTTTTTGTTGTTCTTTATTTTATGACTACAGTGAAATTAAACTTTAAAGTTCATTAAGAATGTAAGTGTGTTTTAGAGAGCTAATGATGTAGAGCAGGAGGTCATTTATAATTGAAGCATTGCTTTCTGGTTTAATATTAACCTAAGGAGTTAATGCAGGAAGGAGCATATTGCCGCTCTATATTACACTTATATGCTTAAACACACAGACAGGATTATTATAGACTATAAATAAGGAATAATAATTTGTAGAAACATTCATTTTGAAGGCAGGTAAGAACTAAATAGCCCATAGAGCCATAGAGGGCTAGATTACAAGTAAAGTGCTAATTTAACGTGCGCCCGTTTATGGGGCAAAATAAATAACCAGCCATTACGAGTGGCTGGTTAATGCTACCGCAAGCTCGCAGTAGCACTTTGCGATAAGTGGAATTAACCAGACCTCTAGTTAATTTAAAAAATGTCCCCCTATTGCCCCCAAAATAAAGAGTTTAGTTTCTTTGTATAAATAAAATATATGAGCATCTTTTTTTTTTAATATAAAACTTGCATGATTCAGATAAAGCATGCCATTTTAAGACACTTTTAAATTCACTTCTATTTTCAAATATGCTTCGTTCAAAAAGAACATTTTGGGGTAATCAAAAAGTTACTGTTTTATGTATAAACAAAAAGAAAAAAGAAAAATGCCTTCCTAGGCAGAAGGAATCTTATACAGTATGTAGTGATGATAATAAAATAATAAAACCTAAAATACACAATTCACAAGATGTGATAGTATCACAGACAAGGATACATTATATAGATCAGTTCTGAAACTTATGTTTTATCTAAATCCATAAATCAAATGTTTTGTCCCAAACAAACTGTCTATTTGAATTTCGCTTACAAATTCCTTTATATATCACTGTTGCTGGTGATCGTGTAAAACAAATGCAGATCTACAAAAGAACACAGAGGGTATCTCAGATTCGAGACAGTAAATAATTTATTATTTAAGGGATAGTCTACACTAAAATTGATATTGTTTAAAAAGATAGATAAAGCGTTTACTACCCATTCCCCAGCTTTGTATATTAATATACTTTATAACATTTAAACCTCAAAATTTCTGCCTGTTTCTAAGCCACTATAGACAGCCTCTTATTACATGTTTTTTTATTTGCTTTTCACAACAAGAGACAGCTAATTCATGTGGGCCATATAGATAACATTGTGTTCACGCCCAAAGAGTTATTTAAGATTTAGCACAACACAGTACTAAACGCAAGTCAATAGATAATAAACAGTCACAGTCATGTGATCAGGGGCTGTCAGAAGATGCTTAGATACAAGATAATCACAGAGGTAAAAAGTGTATTAATATAACTGTGTTGGTTGTGCAAAACTGGGGAATGGGTAATACAGGAATTATCTATCTTTTAAAACAACGACAATTCTATTGTAGACTGTCCATTTAAATAGGGCAAGGGTGAAAACACACTTACTAGATGAAAGATAAAGCACGCTCCTCACTGTCTGTAGCCGATGACACATGCACAGTAGTCTGGGAGTACATATAGCTGTAGATGTGACACACTGCCATGTTAGATATCCTCCACCATTCACCCCTGGTCTCCGGCTAACAGTTAGCGAATCTACCCTTGGCCTTCTACCCCTTCCTTGTCTATGTGTTTAGTCTTTTATGTTCAGTGAAAAATAAAATAAAAAATAAAAAAAAGAAAAAAAAATATATGCAGCATTAGGTGTAGTAATGAGTGTAATCACAATGCTAAATAATATATATTTGATTTATTAATACTATTGCATACATTAATTACAAGAACATCCACTAGCAATGGACTATAGATGAGTGATAAAGAGAGCTTCAATGAATCTAGGCCCTGGGTTAATAAGCTCAGACAATATGGTGTCAACTAGACATATGCATCTAAATCTTTCCGAATAAGTATTATATTCATCTGCTGCACTATTCGGTATTCGTTTTGTTTTAAACTAAATGAATATTGAATATTCTTCAAACATTTACATTCTTTTTTATTAAACAAATGTTAATATTCCTTTGCTTTACCTCTAGTGCGCTGGAGAGTCACGTTAATCCCGATCCTTCTTCGCAAAGTCCTGGCCCGCACTAATAGGAGGACCTTCTCATTTAACGCAGGCTCTAGAATCCGCCACGCTAAGCCTCCTATTAGCAGGGACCCAGGGCTCTGAGAAGGAGATAATTTAAAGAAAATTATTAAAAACTGACAAATTTTGTGAGTATTTTTTTGTTTTCTTTAAATTTGGTTGGTGCATTCATTCAGATATTCGTCTCCTGAAAACAAAACAAATATCTGTTTTTCGTTACGAATTTAAATCTGTAACAAAACAAATGCACATCTCTAGTGTCAACGGCTAAGTTCCATTTGAAATTGTCTTGGGATACTCAGTAAAAAGTGGAAAAAAACTGTCAGTTTATCAAATCCTTTTAGCTGTTGAATTCGATAAGCGAAAAATTGCAAAATAAACGTGAAAATGTCCTCATTTTGGATTGTGACTGCTTTAAACAGACTATCCAATTTTAAGTATGGTGCCATTTTTTTCACTAAGATAATTATCAAGCAATAGAATGTTAACAACCCCATAGTTAGACTTGGCGCTTGTAAAATGTGATAATCGCATATACTTATATTTATTTCAGGTAACGTAGCCTGGATGCATGTACTTGCAGCACGAAACCTGCAGCTGAAACCTGCGATCCTCGGAGGACAAGTGTATTATGCCTACGATGACACTCCTATGAGACACAGAAGCGATTTGTATACGGCTTTATATAGTGAAATAGATCCTCGCATGACAGAGACAAAACACGTCCCTTACTGGAAGATGTGGTTAATTGTTCACATTTACAGTATAATCAAATTTCTTGTAAGTCCCTTTTGTAGTTTAAAGCCTTTTGTGACGCCTCCAGTTTTAAAACTGATTTTTACTACATTTTCTTATGAGACTGACAAGGCATTCAGACACTTTGAATACAGGCCTCTCTTCAGCTGGCTAGAAAGTAAACGTAAAACCTGTGAGTGGTTAAAACAAGCAACTGAGAATTTGCAAAACAACCACAAAAACCACAAGCAAAAATAAATTGTTTAGCCATGTTATTCAGAAAACGGAACTACAAAAACTATTTTTTCCCTGCATAATTTGTTTATGAGAGCATGGCTTGTTTTTCAACTTTGATCTTAAAAGCGCATCAAGGGTTTTTGCAAGCGTATGGGTGTGCACATTGGCAGGCAGTAGTCAATTAGCATTTGGATTTGAAAAAAAAACCAGCTAAAGTTTTGTTATTCATTGCACTCCTCTGAAAACTATAAACAAGAGGTCCCTTTAATAAAACAAATGAGTGCAACTAAACAAATTAGCTGACTCAATCATACATTTAAAACTTAATCTAATTTACCCAATTCTTTAGCAATCACTATCAAAAAATCAATGTCCTTGCCAGTTGGCTGATTCCATTGTCAGACAATAAGTATATAAACTTTGCTTTTGCTTTTGGACATTCTTGACTCCATTAAAAAAGGGGAAATAAAAGTGTTAGACATAAAATGATCTAAACGGTTTATGATTGCTGTGATGTACTACTGGCAGCTAGCTAAACACATCTGGAAAGCCAATGACAAAAGCCATATGTGAGTAGCCACCAATCACCAGCATTGCTGCTTTTGGGTCTACCTAGGTATGCTGTTAACAAAGAATACCACAGGAACAAAGTCAATATGACAGTAGAAGTAGAAAAGTCTATTCAAATTGCAAGCTTCTGAAGGTTTAACTTTGCCATTCATGTATCTTTAAGTTATCCTGAAGATGTTCCCAATTTGAAATAGCAGGTGAACATTTTTTGCTAACAAGTAAATTCTGACAATATCAGACACAGCAAAAATAAAGTATGGCTACACTTGTAATCTAGCGTTTAATAAATTAATTTAATAATATATTTTTTTCATTATCAGTGATTTTTCCGAAACAATGTTTTTGCCTGTGCCCATGTCTAGCAAGTAGTACTGCATGAACCGAGAATACCTGATCCATATTATTTATCATTCCTATATGTATGACACATGTAACATATCAAAGGGTCTGTTTAGTGATGTTGTAGGATCCTGGCCTAGATTCACTAACAATGAGAACCATCACAAGTGAGGCAAATTCCTTCATTTCATTTATTACCCTTCTTTATCATATTTACTGTGATGTGAAGAGTTCTCTAGTCATTTAGTGAATTAACTAAACAACATATGGTTTGCCTTAAGACAGCATATGGCTTGCGATGCATTTACTTTCTTAATGAATCTAGAAATGAGAGCTGTAAAATGTTGATTAATAATCTTTTACCATCTACAAAATAATCTATTTCATGCTACTACTAAATCATATCAATGCAATGAATTCCATATTTAAAATTGTGCTACTCACACGCATACCTATCTATCTTTCTATCTATCTATCTTTCTATCTATCATATACAGTATCTATCTATCTATCATATATCTATCTAACTATCTTTCTTATTATCTATCTATCTATCTATCTATATATCATCTATCTATCTATCTATCTATCTATCTATATCATCTATCTATCTATCTATCTATCTATCATATACAGTATCTATCTATCATATATCTATCTATCTTTCTTATTATCTATCTATCATCTATCTATCTATCTATCTATCTATCTATCTATCTATCAATCATCCGATCGAAGCAGGATATTTAAAACGCATGGCTTTATTTACCCAACTTCCTGATAAAGAGATGTGTTCTCATAAAGCATATAGGATTTTTTGCACCCTATTCACAGATTTTCAGTGCACTTATTTTGTTTTCTTTACATGTATTTTTTTTTTCTTGTTTGGTTTTTAGCAAATTAAGTTTATTTGTAAATTATATGTCATAGAATTATCCTGTATGTAAACAATGTGTTAAAATGGATTAATATAGAACACTGTGTTTTTTCATACTGACACATAAAGCCAGTTATTTACAGAGATGTTTTCTTAATATAGACTGTGTTTTTGTTAATTTTCTCTATTTTAGATATCAATGATTAACCAACCAGTAGAAGAGAAAATAATGATTAACTCATTCATATAAGTTAAAGTGGTGGTAAATCATACAGGCTTAAAAATTAAAACTGGATGTTTTAACAAATAAAAATGAATATCATTATATTACATTTTGTAATTGTGACATTATACATTTTAAAAGTATATTTTTTAAGTTAATTGAGTGTTGTTCTTTCTTCCGCTCCTTCATTGTTTTTCCCTGTAGTGCAGGTCCCCCCCCCCACTCTCTATGTTATAGAAAATGCGCATTCCTCATCAACATCATTAATGCGCATGAGCAGACCTTCTATGTAGCTACTGCAATGTAAACAATAAATCACAAGGTTCATTGTTTACTTGGAGAACTGCAAGGAGGTCTGCTGTGTCTACAGAGATGGCGGCTGGTGAATTTTTAGGATGGGGGTGCACAAGACCCCGTCCCTATTAGAAAGCCATGCCCCTTTGAAAAAACACGCCCCTTCGAAAAAACTACGCCCCTTTTAAAAAACCACACCCATTTTAAAAAGCCACACCCCTTTGTGAAAGTCACGCCTCTCAAATGGCCACACACATTTGAACCAGCAGTGTTTTTGGTCATCGTCTTCTTGAAATATCCAGCCCCTGGGGTAACTTCAACTGAAGTTTGTGACTGATTCCTCAACATTATTCTCAAGTATCTGCTGATATTGAGTGGAATCCATGAGACCCTCAACAAGATTCATAGTACAGGTCTTTGGAGGTGGTCTGTGGGCTGTTTTTGACCGTTCTCACCATCCTTTGCCTTTACCTCTGGGACCTAGTTAGTCCTATCAGCCAATCGGAATTCGAGGGACGCCATCTTGGATGACGTCCCTTAAAGGAACCTTCATTCTGTGTTAGGACGTCGGAAGAAGAGGATGGATCCGCGCCGGAGGTCTTGAAGATGGAGCCGCTCGTCGTCGGATGGAAGAAGATAGAAGATGCCGCTTGGATGAAGATGTCTACCGGTCCGGATCTCCTCTTCTGCCCGGATAGGATGAAGACTTCTGCCCGATGATGGACCTCTTCAGCCGCCGCTTGGGCCAAGACTTCAGCCGGATCATGGACATCTTCAGCCCCCGCTTGGGCTTGGATGAAGACTTCGGAGCCTGGACCGATCGGTGATACCCGGCGGGGTGAAGATAAGGTAGGAAGATCTACAGGTCTTAGTGTTAGGTTTATTTAAGGGGGATTTGGGTTAGATTAGGGGTATGTGGGTGGTGGGTTGTAATGTTGTGGGGGGGGTATTGTATGTTTTTTTTACAGGCAAAAGAGCTGTTTTCTTTGGGACATGCCCCGCAAAAGGCCCTTTTAAGGGCTGGTAAGGTAAAAGAGATTTTCTATTTGTATTTTAGAATAGGGTAGGGTATTTTTATATTTTTGGGGGCTTTGTTATTTTATTAGGGGGCTTAGAGTAGGTGTAATTAGCTTAAAATTGTTGAAATATTTTTATAATGTTTGTAAATATTTTTTTATTTTTTGTAACTTAGTTCTTTTTTTATTTTTTGTACTTTAGTTAGTTTATGTAATTGTATTTATTTGTAGGTATTTGTATGTAATTAATTTATTGATAGTGTAGTGTTAGGTTTAATTGTAACTTAGGTTAGGATTTATTTTACAGGTAATTTTGTAATTATTTTAACTAGGTAACTATTAAATAGTTATTAACTATTTAATAGCTATTGTACCTGGTTAAAATAAATACAAAGTTACCTGTAAAATAAATATTAATCCTAAAATAGCTACAATATAATTATAATTTATATTGTAGCTATATTAGGGTATATTTTACAGGTAAGTATTTAGCTTTAAATAGGAATAATTTATTTAATAAGAGTTAATTTATTTCGTTAGATTTAAATTATATTTAACTTAGGGGGGTGTTAGTGTTAGGGTTAGACTTAGCTTTAGGGGTTAATACATTTATTATAGTGTTGGCGAGGTCCGGTCGGCAGATTAGGGGTTAATAATTGAAGTTAGGTGTCGGTGATGTTAGGGTGGGCAGATTAGGGGTTAATACTATTTATTATAGGGTTTTTGAGGCGGGAGTGAGGCAGATTAGGAGTTAATAACTTTATTATAGTAGCGGTGAGGTCCAGTCGGCAGATTAGGGGTTAATAATTGTAGGTAGGTAGCGGCGACGTTGGGGGGGGCAGATTAGGGGTTAATAAATATTATGTAGGTGTCGGCGGTGTTAGGGGCAGCAGATTAGGGGTACATAGGGATAATGTAGGTGGCGGCGGTGTGCGGTCGGCAGATTAGGGGTTAAAAAATTTTAATAGAGTGGCGGCGATTTGGGGGGACCTCGGTTTAGGGGTACATAGGTAGTTTATGGGTGTTAGTGTACTTTAGAGCACAGTAGATAAGAGCTTCATAAACCGGCGTTAGCCCAGAAAGCTCTTAACTACTGACTTTTTTCTGCGGCTGGAGTTTTGTCGTTAGATTTCTAACGCCCACTTCAGCCACGACTCTAAATACCGGTGTTAGAATGTTCCCATTGAAAAGATAGGATACGCAATTGACGTAAGGGGATCTGTGGTATGGAAAAGTCGCGGCTGCAAAGTGAGCGTTAGACCCATTTTTTGATTGACTCTAAATACCAGCGGTAGCCAAAAACTAGCGTTAGGAGCACCTAACGCTGGTTTTGACGGCTAACGCCAAACTCTAAATCTAGCCGTAAGTATTAAATTACAATCCCTTGAAGTCTCCCAATATTTAATGAATCATCACATTCATCAGGTCCTCGAAGTGGAAGCTCAAATGCGCCGGAAAATAGAATACAATTCATAATTTTGGAAAGAACATAACGATTTGTGGTTACTTGATCATTGTGTTTTTTAACATATATATATATATATATATATATATATATATATATATATATATTTATAATATTTAATATTATGACCAGGTCTAATATTTAAATTAATATACAAGAATCCATACTCTTCAGTATACCCATGTTCACGTGCGACAGTGCACCAATGGAGGAGCCTACACTGCCCATGTCTAGTCTTAAAATATACATGCTCAGTTAAATTATATAATAACATATATATTAACCAAATGATTAATTAAAGCTGCGAAATAATAAGTATATTGAATGTACATTTATGAAAATATATATATTCCTGGATTTAAAGAACCTTCCACTTTATAGAGAAATAAAACCACATTTCAATTACTGTTGCCCCAGCCCCCAGTGTTAGATATTAGGCAATGCAGCCAAAGGCCAGCGCAACATGAAGATAAATACACCAACATTTTACTTTCTAGTACAAAGAAGATTATTTCTATTACACTAGTGCTTAATAATTTACTTCAAAGGTAAACATTAAAACAATGTTGATAACTCAAGTACAAGTTTTGTAAATCAAGTCAATCCGCCTGTCTTTTTTTGAGGCAAATAAATCAATAACATTTTCGTTGAATTTAGGAATGTCATTTATCAATAGTTTTTCAATTGTGAGCATGGCTAGAGGGTCAGTCTTTCCTCAGTCATGGTGCTCCTTAGAAATGTCTTAACTCGTTTTAAAGTTGAGAAACATCTCTCAGCCTCAGCAGTTGTCACGGGAATAGTTGAAATAATTTGCAACAGTTTGTAGGTCTCCGAGAAAGTACTGTCCAAGTTATTTTCTATTGCAAACTGTAGAAGACTAATGGCACCATTCATATTTCTGAAATCTGGTCTTCTGTAAATTACTCCTAGTTCAGTTTTCAGGCGATCTTTCTGTAATGTGTGATAAACAGCTGATGTTTGGTCAAGAAGCTGATTTGGAAAAAGTTTCTCGTAATCCGCAAATTTTTCCGCTTGGAGGAGAGAAACAGCCGAGTAGTGAGTTATAAAAGAAAATCTTTCTTTTACTTGATTCGTGATAACGTCGCATATCTCTTTAGCTGCCACAGTCTGAGTAATGTGAATATTTTCTCTCTTCCTTTTCCTAGATGTTTCCTTTGTTTCTGATATCGTCATGATCACTGTGTCCATTCTATTCTTTTCGTTTTCCATAGTCTGCTGGAAAGTGTTAATATGTTTTCGAATAAGTGCCGCATCTGTTAGTGTTTTCTGAAGTTGGTTGTATAACACATCTACATGTGGCATAATATTGTGAAAAACTGTAAGCCAAAACACGAATACTGAGTCTTGTAACATACGCCGAATAGCCCCTGCTTTATTTATAGCTATTTCTTTTTTCGATGTTGACTCGATGTTGATTTTTTCCATGCATTCAAATAACTGTTCCCTGTTTTCAAAAACTGTATTGATGGTTCGATTCTTGAAATTCCACCTGGTGGCTGAACCATGAGGTATCCTTCTTCTAATAGTTTCATCTAGAATAGATATCCTTTGTGGCGAGTTACTAAAAAAGTTAGTAATGTCACTTGGGTTTGAAAAAAATACTCGAACTTGTTGATTCTGACTGCTTGCTTGGCTGACAATTAAATTGAGCTGATGTGCGTAGCAATGCACAAAATGTGCATTCTTGTAGGTACGTTTAATTATAGCCTGAACACCTGCATGCTGACCACTCATCACGCTTGCACCGTCGTAACTCTGGGATATCAGTTTCTCTGGGTTGTCTAGAACTTTTTACAAAGTAGCTTGAATACACGTAGCTATAGATTCTGCATCATGTCCAGCTGGATTAGTGAATTCCCAGTATCTCTCAACCGGTTGTCCGTTACCTATAATGTATCTAAAAACAACAACCAATTGGAAGGCAGATGAAACATCAGTAGTTTCATCTGCTATCACTGCTACAAAACTTGCATTTGAGATTTCCTTCTTTATTTGGTTCTGGCAAACAGTAAGCATACAGTCTAATAAATTGTTTTGAATTTCTTTTGAAGTTCCTTTAAAAACAGTGGCACTAGCGAGATAATCTTTTAGAGATGCATCAAGCTCTGCTGAGAAGTTTAAAAAGACCTCTGAAAATGCCTGGATTTAATGAATCATCGCGTTCGTCATGTCCTCGAAGTGCAAGCTCAAATGCACCGCAAAATAAAATACAATTAATTATTTTGGAAAGAACATAACGATTTTTCGCTACTTGCTTATTATCGCCTAGATTTAGAGTTTTGCGTTATCTGGCAAAACCAGCGTTAAGGGGTCCTAACGCTACTTTTTACTGCCCGCTGGTATTTAGAGTCAGTCAGGAAAGGGTCTAATGCTCACTTTCCATCCGCGACTTTTCCATACCGCAGATCCCCTTACGCCAATTGTGTATCCTATCTTTTCAATGGGATCTTCCTAACGCCAGTATTTAGAGTCTTGGCTGAAGTGAGCATTAGAACTCTAACGACAAAACTCCAGCCGCAGAAAAAAGTCAGGAGTTAAGAGCTTTATGGGCTAACGCCGGTTTATAAAGCTCTTAACTACTGTGCTCTAACGTACACTAACACCCATAAACTACCTATGTACTCTAAACCAAGGCCCCCCCACATCGCCGCCACTCTAATAAAAAAATGTAACCCCTAATCCGCCGACCGCACACCGCCGCCACATACGTTATCCCTATGTACCCCTAATATGCTGCCCCTAATGTCGCCGACACCTACATAATATTTATTAACCCCTAATCTGACCCCCCCCAACATCGCTGCTACCTTACCTATACTTATTAACCCCTAATCTGCCGACCGGACCTCACCGCCACTATAATAAATGTATTAACCCCTAAACCGCCTCACTCCCGCCTCAAAAACCCTATAATAAATAGTATTAACCCCTAATCTGCCCTCCCTGACATCACTGACAACTAACTTCAAGTATTAACCCCTAATCTGGCGACCGGACCTCGCCGCTACTCTAATAAATGTATTAACCCCTAAAGCTAAGTCTAACCCTAACACTAACACCCCCCTAAATTAAATATAATTTTAATCTAACGAAATAAATTATTTCTTATTAAATAAATTAATCCTATTTAAAGCTAAATACTTACCTTTAAAATAAACCCTAATATAGCTAAAATATAAATAATAATTATATTGTAGCTATTTTAGGATTAATATTTATTTTACAGGCAACTTTGTATTTATTTTAACTAGGTACAATAGCTATTAAATAGTTATTAACAATTTAATAGCTACCTAGTTAAAATAATTACAAAATAACCTGTAAAATAAATCCTAACATAAGTTACAATTAAACCTAACACTACACTAGCAATAAATAAATTAAATAAATTAACTACAATTACCTACAATTAAATCAAATAAACTAAATTACAAAAAACAAACACTAAATTAAAAAAAAACCAAGATTAAAAGAATTTTAAACTAATTACACCTACTCTAATCCCCCTTAAAAAATAACAAAGTTCTAAAATAAAAAGTTAACAGCTCTATTACCTTACTAGCCCTTAAAAGGGCCTTTTGCGGGGCATGCCCCAAAGAAATCAGCTCTTTTGCCTGAAAAAAAAACATACAATACCCCCCCCAACATTACAACCCACCACCCACATACCCCTAATCTAACCCAAACCCCCCTTTAAAAAACCTAACACTAAGCCCCTGAAGATCTCCCTACCTTGTATTCACCCAGCCAGGTATCACCGATCCATCCAGAAGAGGTCCTCCAGAGGGTCCGAAGTCTTCATCCGATCTGTCCAGAAGCGGTCCTCCAGAGGCTCTGAAGTCTTCATCCAGGCAGCATCTTCTATCTTCTTCCATCCGGAGTGGAGGGGGTCCATCTTGAAGCAGCTGGCACGGATCCATCCTCTTCTAACGACGTCCTAAGTCCGAATGAAGGTTCCTTTAAATGACGTCATCCAAGATGGCATCCCTCGAATTTTGATTGGCTGATAGGATTCTATCAGCCAATCGGAATTAAGGTAGGAAAAATCTGATTGGCTGATTGAATCAGCCAATCAGATTCAAGTTCAATCGGATTGGCTGATCCAATCAGCCAATCAGATTGAGCTCGCATTCTATTGGCTGATCGGTACAGCCAATAGAATGCAAGCTCAATCTGATTGGCTGATTGGATCAGTCAATCCGATTGAACTTGAATCATATTTTTCCAACCTTAATTCCGATTGGCTGATAGAATCCTATCAGCAAATCAAAATTCGAGGGACGCCATCTTGGATGACGTCATTTAAAGGAACCTTCATTCGGACTTAGGACGTCGTTAGAAGAGGATGGATCCGTGCCAGCTGCTTCAAGATGGACCCGCTCCACTCCGGATGGAAGAAGATAGAAGATGCTGCCTGGATGAAGACTTCAGAGCCTCTGGAGGACCGCTTCTGGACAGATCGGTGATACCCGGCTGACTGAATACAAGGTAGGGAGATCTTCAGGGGCTTAGTGTTAGGTTTTTTAAAGGGGGTTTGGGTTAGATTAGGGGTATGTGGGTGGTGGGTTGTAATGTTGGGGGGGTATTGTATATTTTTTTAGGCAAAAGAGCTGATTTCTTTGGGGCATGCCCCGCAAAAGGCCCTTTTAAGGACTGGTAAGGTAATAGAGCTGTTAACTTTTTATTTTAGAATAGGGTAGGGCATTTTTTTATTTTGGGGGGCTTTGTTATTTTTTTAGGGGGCTTAGAGTAGGTGTAATTAGTTTAAAATTCTTGTAATCTTTTTTTTTTTTTAATTTAGTGTTTGTTTGTTTTTTGTAATTTAGTTTATTTGATTTAATTGTAGGTAATTGTAGTTAATTTATTTAATTTATTTATTGCTAGTGTAGTGTTAGGTTTAATTGTAACTTATGTTAGGATTTATTTTACAGGTAATTTTGTAATTATTTTAACTAGGTAGCTATTAAATTGTTAATAACTATTTAATAGCTATTGTACCTAGTTAAAATAAATACAAAGTTGCCTGTAAAATAAATATAAATCCTAAAATAGCTACAATATAATTATTATTTGTATTGTAGCTATATTAGGGTTTATTTTACAGGTAAGTATTTAGCATTAAATAGGATTAATTTATTTAATAAGAAATAATTTATTTCGTTAGATTAACCCCTTAATGACAACTGACGTACCAGGTACGTCATGCATTAACTAACAGTTAATGACAATGGACGTACCTGGTACGTCAGTTGTCTAAGAGAGTGCTGGAAGCGATCGCAATCGCTTCCAGCAGCTCTCAGGGTATTGCAGTGATGCCTCCATATGGAGGCATCCTGCAATACCATTTAGAAGACTCCGATGCAGAGAGAGCCACTCTGTGGCCCTCTCTGCACCGGTAGCGATGGTGCCGGTTCGTTGGTGGGTGGGAGCGTAACAGGGAGGCGGGTGGGCGGCCCATCGCTACCCGGCATCCGGTTCCTAGAAGTGCAATGTGCACGCCGGGTGCCGGGAGCGTGCGGGGGGGCGCGCGTGCGCGTGCATGTGCGCGCGTGCGCGCGTGCGCGATCGCGCATTAGCTGGCACTGACACAGACACCAATGAGGAGGGAAGAGGGGGGGGGAAATATTTTTTTTTTAAATAATATAAAAGGATCTGGGAGGGGGATAGGGGTATTGTGGGGGGCTGCTACACTACAGAAAATATAAAAAAAAAGCAAAAGAACAAAAAACACTTGTTTTGGGGGCAAATTGGGTACTGGCAGACAGCTGCCAGTACCCAAGATGGCCGCAATTAGATAGGGGAGAGGGTTAGAGAGCTGGGGGGGGGATCATGGAGGTTGGGGCTAAGGCAGGAGTCCATCACAGCTAAAATATTTTATTTTTTTTTATAAAAAAAAAAAAAAACTCCTTTTATTTAGTACTGGCAGACTTTCTGCCAGTACTTAAGATGGCGGGGACATTTGTGGGGTGGGGGAGGGAAGAGAGCTGTTTGGGAGGGATCAGGGGGTGGGATGTGTCAGGTGGGAGGCTGATCTCTACCCTAAAGCTAAAATTAACCCTGCAAGCTCCCTACAACCTACCTAATTAACCCCTTCACTGCTGGGCATAATTTACGTGTGGTGCGCAGCAGCATTTAGCGGCCTTCTAATTACCAAAAATCAGTGCCAAAGCCATATAAGTCTGCTATTTCTGAACAAAGGGGATCCCAAAGAAGCTTTTACAACAATTTGTGCCATAATAGCACAAGCTGTTTGTAAATAATTTCAGTGAGAAACCTAAAATTGTGAAAAATGTAAAGTTTTTTTTTTATTTGCTCGCATTTGGCGGTGAAATGGTGGCATAAAATATACCAAAATGTGCCTAGATCAATACTTTGGGTTGTCTTCTAACAAAAAATATATACATGTCAAGGGATATTCAGGTATTCCTGACAGATATCAGGGTTCCAATGTAACTAGCGCTAATTTTGAAAAAAAGTGGTTTGGAAATAGCGAAGTGCTACTTGTATTTATGGCCCTATAACTTGCAAAAAAAGCTAAGAACATGTAAACATTGGGTATTTCTAAACTCAGGACAAAATTTAGAAACTATTTAGCATGGGTGTTTTTTGGTGATTGTAGATGTGTAACAGATTTTGGGGGTCAAAGTTAGAAAAAGTGTGTTTTTTCCATTTTTTCCTCATATTTTATTATTTTTTTTGTAGTAAATTATAAGACATGATGAAAATAATGGTATCTTTAGAAAGTCCATTTAATGGCGAGAAAAACGGTATATAATATGTGTGGGTACAGTAAATGAGTAAGAAGAAAATTACAGCTAAACACAAACACAGCAGAAATGTAAAAATAGCCATTGTCATTAAGGGTAAGAAAATTGAAAAATGGTCCGGTCATTAAGGGGTTAAAATTATATTTAATTTAGGGGGGTGTTAGTGTTAGGGTGAGACTTAGCTTTAGGGGTTAATACATTTATTAGAGTAGCGGTGAGGTCCGGTCGGCAGATTAGGGGTTAATACTTGAAGTTAGGTGTCGGCAATGTTAGGGAGGGCAGATTAGGGGTTAATACTATTTATTATAGGGTTTTTGAGGCGGGAGTGAGGCGGTTTAGAGTTTAATACATTTATTATAGTGGCGGCGAGGTCCAGTTGGCAGATTAGGGGTTAATAGGTGTAGGTAAGGTAGCGGCGACGTTGGGGGGGCAGATTAGGGGTTAATAAATATAATATAGGGGTCGGCGATGTTAGGGGCAGCAGATTAGGGGTACATAGGGATAATGTAGGTTGCGGCGGTGTCCGGAGCAGCAGATTAGGAGTTAATAATAATATGCAGGTGTCAGCGATAGCTGGGGCGGCAGATTCGGGGTTAATAAGTGTAAGTTTAGGGGTGTTTAGACTCGGGGTTCATGTTAGGGTGTTAGGTGTAGACTTAGAAAGTGTTTCCCCATAGGAAACAATGGGGCTGCGTTAGGAGCTGAACGCTGATTTTTTGCAGGTGTTAGGTTTTGTTGCAGCTCAAAATGCCCCATTGTTTTCTATGAGGGAATCGTGAACGAGCACGTTTTTCAAGCTGGCTGCTACCGTAAGCAATGCTGGTATTTAGAGTTGAAGTGGCGATAAATTATGCTCTACGCTCCCTTTTTGGAGCCTAACGTAGCCCTTTAGAGAACTCTAAATACCAGCGTTATTTAAAAGGTGCGGGGGGGGAAAAACACGAGTAGCTAACGCACCCCTTTGGCCGCAAAACTCTAAATCTAGCCGTATGTTTTTTAATATTCAAACGATATGCACTGTCAAGTTGTTGCCGAATATCAACCCTTCCTAGCAAATTAAACTCTAATGTGGAGTTTAAATGTGATTGGGAGCAATTATGTTTATTTGTTTTTTGACTTAAATGTGATAAATCGGCGACACCATAACTCACCCAGCTTGAATCCCCACTTTGTTTTGCAAACAGGAGAAAATAAAAACAAAAGAGCCTGTTAGATAATTCACAGCCACAAATCCATGGATATTTATCATATACCTCGGGTTTGAATTCTCTTTTGTAATCTCTAGTTTTACATTTTGTCACCTGGGTAAGGTTAAGCATAGGTGTTGGCCTGAGCATTTTAATTTCAATTTTTCTTTCAATGGCAACGTTGAAAAATTTAATTGCTTTAGCTCAGACACACTAATTTTACTAAGTGCCATCTTAACTGTTAGTTTACACACAAAGAACAGCCCTTTGCTCTTATAAAATATATAACTTGTAGGCAATTAGCTCTGCAGCTGTTATAAAATATACAACTACTAATAGGTAAGTAGCTGTGCGGTTGTTATTTAATATATAACTTGTATGTAAGTAGCTCTACAGCTGTTAGAAAATATACAACTAGAAGTAATAGTTAAATAGTGTTGCGCCGCGGTTGTTATCTAATATATAACTTGTAGGTAGGTAGCTCTGCAGCTGTTAGAAAATATACAACTTAATAGTTTAATAGTTTAGCGGTTGTTATCTAATATATAACTTGTAGGTAGGTAGCTCTGCTGCTCTGTAGCTGTTAGAAAATATACAACTCAACTTGAAGTAATAGTTTAATAGTTTGGCGGTTGTTATCTAATATATAAATTGTAGGTAGGTACCTCTGCAGCTGTTAGAAAATATACAACTTGAAGTAATAGTTTAATAGTTTTGCGGTTGTTATCTAATATATAACTTGTAGGTAGGTAGCTCTGCTGCTCTGCAGCTGTTAGAAAATATACAACTAAACTTGAAGTAATAGTTTAATAGTTTGGCGGTTGTTATCTAATATATAACTTGCAGGTAGGTAGCTCTGCAACTGTTAGAAAATATACAACTTAATAGTTTAATAGTTTAGCGGTTGTTAGGTAGCTCTGCAGCTGTTAGAAAATATACAACTTAATAGTTCAATAGTTTTGCGGTTGTTATCTAATATATAACTTGTAGGTAGGTAGCTCTGCTGCTCTGCAGCTGTTAGAAAATATACAACTCAACTTGAAGTAATAGTTTAATAGTTTGGCGGTTGTTATCTAATATATAACGTGTAGGTAGGTAGCTCTGCAGCTGTTAGAAAATATACAACTTAATAGTTTAATAGTTTTGCGGTGTTATCTAATATATAACTTGTAGGTAGGTAGCTCTGCAGCTGTTAGAAAATATACAACTTAATAGTTTAATAGTTTTGCGGTTGTTATGTAATATATAACTTGTAGGTAGGTAGCTCTGCTGCTCTGCAGCTGTTAGAAAATATACAACTCAACTTGAAGTAATAGTTTAATAGTTTTGCGGTTGTTATCTAATATGTAACTTGTAGGTAGGTAGCTCTGCAGCTGTTAGAAAATATACAACTGAACTTGAAGTAATAGGTTAATAGTTTTGTGGTTGTTGTCTAATATATAACTTGTAGGTAGGTAGCTCTGCAGCTGTTAGAAAATATACAACTGAACTAGTAGGCAATTCGTTTTGCGGTGCCGGTTGTTATAAAATAGATTGCAGCTATTAGAAAATATCAACTAGAACTAATAATATCTTACTTAACTGCTTTTTGAAAAAGAAAAAAAAATTACCTTTCTTTGCAAAACTTCTAATTGCAATGAATCTGCTAATTAATTTATCTGCTAAAATACTTACATTTTTTAATATTAAGCAGCCGTGACAGCCGTCAACGGTCAAGGTTAACTACTACTAGTATCAGCAGCAGCACTGCCGTTATCTGCTTTTTTTTTTTTTTAAAAAAACTTGTAACTTTTTTTGCAAAACTTGTAATTGCAATCTGCAAATTAATTAATCTGCTAAAATACTTAAATTTTTAAATAGTACGCAAGCAGGCGTGACAGCCTTCAACGGTCAACTTCGTATTCACTGCTTTTTTAAAAAAAATTAATAAACTTTTTTTGCAAAACGTCTAATTGCAATCTGCAAAAAATTGATTAATCTGCTAAAATACTTAAATGTTTAAATAGTATGCAGCCGTGACAGGCGTCAACGGACTACTGGCCCAGGCCTGCTGTTCAGGCAGCCTCTCTCAGTCAGAAAGAATCAGAAATTAATAAAGCAAATTGTTTTAAAATAAAAAAATATTTTTTTATTATTCCCAAATTACTCCACTACTAACTTAAAAAGCAAATTGTTAAAGAACTCCCTAAATGTCCAGTATACTCCTAAGATAATCTCAGACTCAGGCTGTATCTGTTGTTTAAATTACAAGTAGAAAAATAAAAATGATTTTTTTTTTAAACACTAGTAGTTCAAGTTCAAGACTCAACTCAAGTTACTCTATATAAAAAGCAATCTCAGACTCAGACTGTATCTGTTGTTTAAATTACAAGTAGAAAAATAAAAAAGATTTTTTTTTAAACACTAGTAGTTCAAGTTCAAGACTCAAGTTACTCTACATAAAAAGCTGCAGGCCTGCAGCAAAAATAATTAAAATATCTGCCCAAAAACTGTCAAACAACTGAACTAATATAATATACTATCTTCTATAGATAAGATAATAGAATATTACTAGTACTAATCTAAAGTTCTAAACTATATTGCTAATAATGCAATTTGCACACTGCAGTCTGCAGCAGCAAATATTGAGACTGTTGATGTTGTCTCTCTCTGATATATTCGATTTCGAATAAAGCAGGCAAACAAAGTAGTTTAAGATGTTATAAACAATTTTTTCACAGAGCTCTCTGCAAAAGGCTCCTCTCAGCTCAATGGCTATCTCCACAAAGATTTTTGCACCGTTGAGCCGGGAGGAGCCTCGTGGGGGCCATCACGTCACACGTGTGCAGCAGGGAGCGTATCACTGAAAGGATCAAGAGGCTGGGGGAGGAGACAGAGCACAGGCTGAAATGACTTGTAAAGTTCAGCCTGTGCGATTATGCCTCTATAGGGATGAGGCTGGGGAGGAGCTACGCCTGCACAGTGAATACATTGAGATCACTGTGCAGGCATATATGGCTCTTTACCGCACGTGCGAGTGGGGGGTGGACACTGGAGTCACTAGACAGACTCAGCCTCAGGCAGCAGCAGGCAGTGTGATGAGCACCATGGTGGTGGTGTGGTGTGATGTCACGTCAGCACACTGAGTCGTCCACCTGGTTCTAGCTCCTGCCTCCTGCCTGTTATTAATGTAACACAGTAAGTAATTGTAAATACATACACAGCTCAGGCTCACCATGCCAGCAGCAGCTAGCTATAGTGACAGGGCAGGGAGGGTACAGTCCACACACACACACACACACTTGGGGGAAATATAAATACAATTATAATAAAATATAAATACAATTTTTAATAATTTCTTTTTTTTTTCTTTTTTTTTTTTTGGGCTCATTTTTTTTCTTCCTCTGCCCCCTGGGGGTTCACGTGCGAAAGTGCACAAATGGAGGAGCCTCCACTGAAATAATACATCTTTCACATATCATTCTACACCAATGTGAATTGCACCACCTGCCAGACATATAGATATTATTTATAAGCACTTTCCTGCCAGGCTTGGAGAACATGATTTTTAGGGAGCAGTCATTAGTTCCTTGTTAGACAAGAGAACAATCTTTAACACCTTTCTGTCAAACACATACAATAGTCCCATCCAGCTAGATGCTAGGAGGGGGAAACTGTTCCTGCTAGGAATGGAAATCAATGATTAAGCCCTTTCTGCCAAAACATGATTATAAGGATTAACCCATGGCTTTGATGCCTTAATTATTTTTGTGGATCCTATGCTACTCTCCCCACAAGTTTACTGAAATCCTCATTGCCTTTTTATTGCTTGCAATATCTAGAAAAACAGGATGGCCTACTTGGTAACTTTCTGATAGACATAGAACATAAGGATGATGAGGCAAAGATTAATAATAAAACCCTGGCAAGTAACCAATCATGATCCTCATTTATGCACCATGTGTAAATCAATGCACATGACAACTACAAATGCCTTTATATATTTTATTTTGAAATATTTGTAACAAAAATTGCAAAACAATGGTATCATGTTATTGTGCTATAATCATCTTTATAAACAAAATAAATATGCTGTATTATGTTGCTTAAATTATAGCCATACAGTAGTTATCTTAAATAATGATTTATGAAGTTACTCATGATTAAGGGCCAGATAACGAGTGGAGCACAAACGTTTATGTGCGAGTGCTATTAGGTTTTCACGTTAGTTTGCGTATAAGTTAAATAGCGCTCATATTACAAGTTGAAATTAATTGAGCTGAATTGAAGTATCAAGGTAGCGCATCCTCAGAGCTCTGGTTAACGGTTTAGTGAAACATCAAAAATACATTACTGTACTGTCTAAATATGTCTATGTATGTGTGTATATATATATATATATATATATATATATATATATATATATAGTTTTGGGATCCAAGCACTCACTGTAAGTGTGTATGGTAGATAGGTAGAAACTTCAAGGAAAGAAGAGGCACTCACAGGACTTAGTTAGCACAAATTTTATTAATTGTTCATCAATTCAGTCAGTCAACGTTTCGGTCTTCACAGGGACCTTTGTCAAGACAAGGTACATAATTTAAAGGGACACTGAACCCCAATTTTTTATTTCGTGATTCAGATAGAGCATGCAATTTTAAGCAACTTTCTAAGTTACTCCTACTATCAAATTTTCTTCATTCTCTTGGTATCTTCATTTGAAAAGCAAGAATGTAAGTTTAGATGCCAGCCCATTTTTGGTGAACAACCTGGGTTGTCCTTGCTGATTGGACAGCACCAATAAACATGTGCTCTCCAGGGTTCTGAAACAGCAATTGGCTGGCTCCTTAGCTTAGATGCCTTCTTTTTAAAATAAAGATAGCAAGAGAACGAAGAAAAATTGATAATAGGAGTAAATTAGAAAGTTGCTTAAAATTGCATGCTCTATATGAATCAAGAAAGAAAAAAATTGGGTTCAGTGTCCCTTTAATGCTAGAAATATGATTGTGAAATATGAATTTTAAATTATAAATTACCCCTTTAAATACAGCTTCAATTAAACTATGGCTATAAAGAATATCTTTACTATAAACTTTTAAAAGTATTAGATCGCGGTACTATACCAGATACCAATAAGAGAGCTTCAGCTTTTCCAATCAGAGATTTTCCAAAGTCATACATGAAGGTATTTTTGCAAACAGGGTATCACAAACACAGAGGTATTTCTCTATTTTCAACAGAGAGTTATTCCAAGTCAGGCCCCAAATCAAAGTGTGTTTTGTGTTTTTTCTTCGCTTCTTTGCATAGTCTTTTTGTCTGAGACCAATCTTACCTTCGTTTCTAAATCACCCAATGGAATTCTCTGGGTACACACTTTTACTCTGAGCTTATCTCTCAATGGCTCTTGGAAATGCTTATGGTAATATTAAATTTAAAATACCCTTTGGTTGCAATTCTTGTATTGAACCCCCGGGGGCAACGGAATGTAGTTTCATTAGCAAATACTACTACAGAAAAGTATATTTTCTTAAATGTATATTCAATATATTTATTATTTCCTAGTATTAATAAACTATCTGTTCAGTATATGGCCCATCTAAAATAACAGCGCATATTTTTGAGGCTAAACATGGGTACACTTCGTATATATATACAGTCTCTGGTGAACTCTGCACTCACTTTATGTTTCAGCCGCCCAGGGTGCATCCAAACAACATTCAGTATTTTCAGCAAAAAAGAGCACTCACTGGGACTACCACTAATACAGCATTATAAACTTTTTATTTATACAGGTGACGTTTCGGGGATTCCAACCCCGTCCTCAGACCTTACATAACATACAATAAGTCTTACCTTAAATACCCTCCACCGACTGAACATGTCGCTGTACCGGAAGTCGACCGGCGTTCTGCCCGCACCACTGCGCATGCCCAGAGCGTCGGCATGACAACTGGACCCAGCGTCATGCTAAAAAAAATTACATATATCACCGTGGTTAAAAACATAAACATGGAGTAAGTGGATAACAATACAGCCTCACATTTAATCTACAATAAGAACAAAAATGACCTGCTAACCTTTTGCATTCACATCGATACCAAAACACATATTAACCTATGATGTCTGTACCTGTGGCAACCATGAGCTGAATAGTTGTATCATTTATTACATTTACTTGCCTATAAACTGATACTAACTATCAACTTAAACACATTTCAATTAATGGCTACACATACTAATAGATCCTAGATCCTAGGAAGCATTGTGTATTTTTTAGAAAGGCAATACGGTGATATATCAACCTATAGTATCTGAATATCTGAAAACACTACTTGTCTAATGTCTAATCTGCAATAACCTTGCTAATAAACTCAGGGACCAAATCAATTGATCAAATTATAGGGTACTACAGAAAGCAGTGCCAGTCTAGGTGGGTATTAAGCCCACCAGGTACAATAGTACCTAAATTAAAAATCCATCTGGATTCGCACTGGAGCAAAATCCTATCTCTATCTCCACCCCTCGTAAGTGGTGGTATGTGATCTATGATCACGTATCTCAAGTCCGCCACCGTATGGCCCTTCAGTGCAAAATGTCGTGCAACAGGTTGTTCCGAATCCTGATTTTTAATTGCCAATCGAATTGCCGTGCGATGATTAGCCATACGGGTGCAGAGATCATCAATTGTTTTTCTGACATAGAATAACCCGCACGGACAATGTAGCAAATACACAATATGTGTGGTCGTGCAGGTTACTCTATGTCGGATGGTATATCTCTGGTTGGTTGTAGGATGGGTTAAAAATTTGGCATTAGATATACCATTGCACGTAGTGCAACCCATGCACTTGTAACAACCAGGCTTGGAAGTCTGTAGCCAGTTCTTTTTTGTGTAATTGTGGACTGGGTCCACTTTTACCAGGATATCACATAATGATCTTGCTCTTCTGTATCCTACTTGTGGGTGTGAAGTCCCTTTGAAAGGTAACCTTTTGTCGCTCTCTATAATGTTCCAATTCTTTTTCACCAGTTGATGCATGTTGTATTTGTCAGCAGTGTACACAGTAGATAGCGTCATTCTTTGGTTTTGCTTCCAAATACTACTCATCTGTAGAGCCTCATCTTGAGACATAGAAGTGAATCGTCCCAGATGCGTGTCAATCTTCTTTTCTGGATAGCCTCTGTTCAGGAATCTTGATTTCATCTCCTGAAGTTGTTGTTGTGCACATTCTTGATTACTGTTATTTCGAATTACCCTCTTAAATTGTGAGATGGGCAGTGCATTCTTTAGAGATGGTGGGTGGCAACTTGTAGCTTCCAATAAGGAATTTCTGTCAGTGGTCTTCTTGAAGAGTGTGGTACATAAAACCCTTGCTTCCAGATAAATTGTGAATAAGAATTTATCTGGAAGCAGGGGTTTTATGTACCACACTCTTGAAGAAGACCACTGACAGACATTCCTTATTGGAAGCTACAAGTTGCCACCCACCATCTCTAAAGAATGCACTGCCCATCTCACAATTTAAGAGGGTAATTCGAAATAACAGTAATCAAGAATGTGCACAACAACAACTTCAGGAGATGAAATCAAGATTCCTGAACAGAGGCTATCCAGAAAAGAAGATTTACAAGCATCTGGGACGATTCACTTCTATGTCTCAAGATGAGGCTCTACAGACGAGTAGTATTCGGAAGCAAAACCAAAGAATGACGCTATCTACTGTGTACACTGCTGACAAATACAACATGCATCAACTGGGGAAAAAGAATTGGAACATTATAGAGAGTGACAAAAGGTTACCTTTCAACGGGACTTCACACCCACAAGTGGGATACAGAAGAGCAAGATCATTACGTGATATCCTGGTAAAAGGGTGCAGTCCACAATTACACAAAAAAGAACTGGCTACAGACTGTGTTGCACTACGTGCAATGGTCTATCTAATGCCAAATTTTTCACCCATCCTACAACCAACCAGAGATATACCATCCGACATAGAGTAACCTGCACGACCACACATATTGTGTATTTGCTACATTGTCCGTGCGGGTTATTCTATGTCGGAAAAACAATTGATGATCTCCGCACCCGTATGGCTAATCATCGCACCATCGCACGGCAATTTGATTGGCAATTAAAAATCAGGATTCGGAACAACCTGTTGCACGACATTT
Organism: Bombina bombina; assembly: GCF_027579735.1. Lineage (NCBI taxonomy): Eukaryota > Metazoa > Chordata > Amphibia > Anura > Bombinatoridae > Bombina > Bombina bombina. The sequence continues at coordinate 252,677,565 of NC_069501.1, read as the reverse complement.
TGCGCTGAAGGGCCATACGGTGGCGGACTTGAGATACGTGATCATAGATCACATACCACCACTTACGAGGGGTGGAGATAGAGATAGGATTTTGCTCCAGTGCGAATCCAGATGGATTTTTTATTTAGGTACTATTGTACCTGGTGGGCTTAATACCCACCTAGACTGGCACTGCTTTCTGTAGTACCCTATAATTTGATAAATTGATTTGGTCCCTGAGTTTATTAGCAAGGTTATTGCAGATTAGACATTAGACAAGTAGTGTTTTCAGATATTCAGATACTATAGGTTGATATATCACCGTATTGCCTTTCTAAAAAATACACAATGCTTCCTAGGATCTAGGATCTATTAGTATGTGTAGCCATTAATTGAAATGTGTTTAAGTTGATAGTTAGTATCGGTTCATAGGCAAGTAAATAAATAATAATAAATAATAATAATAAATGATACAACTATTCAGCTCATGGTTGCCACAGGTACAGACATCATAGGTTAATATGTGTTTTGGTATCGATGTGAATGCAAAAGGTTAGCAGGTAATTTTTGTGCTTATTGTAGATTAAATGTGAGGCTGTATTGTTTTCCACTTACTCCATGTTTATGTTTTTAACCACGGTGATATATGTAATTTTTTTTAGCATGACGCTGGGTCCGGTTGTCATGCCGACACTCTGGGCATGCGCAGTGGTGCGGGCAGAACGCCGGTCGACTTCCGGTACAGCGACATGTTCAGTCGGTGGAGTGTATTTAAGGTAAGACTTATTGTATGTTATGTAAGATCTGAGGACGGGGTTGGAATCCCCGAAACGTCACCTGTATAAATAAAAAGCTTATAATGCTGTATTAGTGGTAGTCCCGGTGAGTGCTCTTTTTTGCTGAAAATACTATATATATATATATATATATATATATATATATATATATAATAGCCAGAAAAAATGCACTCTCAGGACTTTCACAAACAAGTTACTTTTATTCCTGTAACGTTTTCGGAGGTCTTGCCTCCTTCATCAGCATAGTTAAAATACAATCGAAACAACTTTTAAATAGTGACATACTCACTCAAAACCACTTCAAACAATTACACTCACTGGCGCCAAAACATCGGTGTTGGACCGCATACTGCGTTCCAATAGTGCTATGTGCCGGAACCTGTGCGCCACTGTACTTCCGGTTGTCAAATTTTAGCCTATAATTACTCGGCTTCCAAAAAAACAACAAACTAACAATAAAAGAAAATTATGTGATGTGTTATATGTTATAAGTACAATTAAACTTAATGGTACTGTGCAAAACAAGTGTACATGTATAGTGAATAATCAACATAACGGCCGCCCATCGTCATGGCAACCAAAAAACAATGTACCCCTGTCTTAATGCAGGGACAAAATAGTAAATCTAACGATCTTCAAAAATGTATCACAGAGTATATTTATATAGGTATTGTGACCTGCTAAATCAGATATACATCTATTATCTATAAATGCAAATAGAGGATAAGTTAATCTTGGGATCTGCTTATCAGTGAAGCAAGATAATGCGCTGCAATGTACCAGCCTCACTTTGTTACGTTGTATAGCGAACATAAGGCTAACCTACATCTTATTTTCTTGTTTTCAATATCAAGTGTTAAATTTCATATTGAATTATTTAACTGTGATGTAATGCCCTCAATGTGTGTATAACATTTATGTTCAAACCATATGTTGGTGATTTCCCTATTATCTCAGACTGATCAAATGCATGCCACTCACTCGGTTGGGCAATGAAAAGGAAACATCTCAACATGGTACCCCCCTTTTTTTCCCTTTTGATTTTGTTGTGTTTTTTGGGGGAAATGTGCATCGTTATTACCCCTTTATTCTAAGGGGGCCATACATTATAAGCATACTCTACTTTCATACAGAAGCTAACAACGCTTCCCTTCTATCGCCACTGTGGATATCAATCACACAAAGTGTATGTAAACATACTACTAAGAAGATCCAAAAGAACATATAAAAACAATTGTTATAAAGGTCCTTCTATTCACTGCTGTAGACCCCCTAAGGGAATGATCTAGCTCCAAAAGTCCAAGATTCGCATATATAGATTACCAGGAGCACCAAATTATTTCTTCAGATTTACTTCAGAATCTCTTCAAAAAGGCTTGCTCTTTAATTTCTTCTATGTATTCTTCAATATCTGTGGTCACAATCTCCTCTCATGGATTGACATGGCCTGTAGATCAAATGCCATATATGCACTGTAATCCCATGGATAATTAGCGATCCAACTGCTATTCCTGCTGTGGTATTCCTTATTGGTCCTCGTCGGGTAGTGTCTTCACCTTCTTTAGGTATAATAGGACCAAATCTCCAAACTGTGGATTACTATCCAAACTCAAGTATTGAGTAATGACCTATAGGCTATGTGTGTTAAAGAGCTGGTAACTCCAAGGTACCACTACCTGACTTCCACACAGGTATTAGAAATACCAAAGCCTACTATACCTGGTGCTGTATACCAACATGGTTAGGCGGTCCCCTATGTCAGGGCACACCCACCATATGGCCCACAGAGTCATGGTAGTCTAGGTACCGTACCCTGATATTGTGTCACACCTTGCAGCCACATTACATCAACGCCTTGAAATCAGGAGTGGTGTTGAGCCCACCTGGGTGTATTGTACCCAGTCGATACATCCACTGAGCCTCCCTTTGTAGGAGTATTTTACTTCTATCACTTCCCCTATCCAGTGGGGGTACATGATCAATGAGTGTGTATCTTATTGATGCCACCGAATGTTTGTGTTCTGCACAGTGCCTCGCCACTGGTTGGTCCGAATCCCCAGACTTGAGAGCCAGCCTAATAGCATGGCGGTGATTGGCCATCCTTTCCCTCAAGGTGCCTGTCATCTTGCCAACATAGCCACGAGAACACGGGCACACCAATAAGTAAATAACAAACGTGGTCATGCAGGTGATCGAATGTCGTATACCAAATTGCCTGTTGGTATGTGGGTGGTGAAATGTTTTGGTACTTATAAGCCCATTGCAGGTAGTGCACCCTAGGCATCGATAGGACCCTCTGATGTTTATGTGTGTCCTGGGTTTGTAGCTTGCCTTTGAGTCAGTCCTGACTAATAAGTCTCACAAATTAGTGCCCCTCCTGTAACCAACCATGGGTGTGAGATGTTTACTGAAGTGTAGTTTTGGGTCAGTGGAAATAATAGGCCAATGTGTCCTTAGAAACTGTCCAGCATTTCTGGTACTAGGGGAAAATGTAGTAGCCAGTATCAATTTGTCATCATTGGTCTGTCTAGGTTCTTTTGCCAGTAATTGTGCCTGTGTGACTTGTGACACTTCCTTCATCATCTGACTGATATGCTGTGTCTTGTATCCCCTTTCTGCGAATTTTGCACCCATTTCAGACAACTGGGAGGCTCCCGCACTAGGGTCAGAGTTGTTCCTCACTGTTCTAATAAGCTGCAATTTCAGTATACCTTTCAATAGTGCTGGGGGATGACAGCTATCTGACCTCAATAGGGAATTTCTATCCGTAGGTTTGCTAAATAATGTACATCCCAAGCCTTGTGTAGTTTTATACACCTTGAGATCAAGAAAATTGATAGACTGTAGATCGGCCGAAATCTTAAACCGAACCGTAGTCTGTGTACTGTTGAATGACTCGAACCAGCTATGTAGGTCATCCATGCCCCCTCTCCAGATTAGAAAAATATCATCTATGTACCTGCGATAGAAAATGATAGATGAATCGCATTTACCCCATAGATAGAGATTTTCAAAGTGGGACATGAAGATGTTTGCGTAGGAGGGGGCCATGGATGACCCCATAGCTGTTCCTGCAATCTGTAGAAAGAATTTATCTTCAAATCTAAAATAATTCTTATTCAGACAGAATTCAACAAGAGTTAATAGGTACTCAACTGGTGGTCCCTCATACAGGGGGTTGCTCAGGAGATGTGCCCTAACTGCTTCTAATCCTTCCCTGTGGGGAATGATTGTATATAAGCTGTTCACATCCATAGTGACCAGGATATCACTAGGCTGGACGTGAACAGCCCCCAACAATCTAATGAATTCGCTGGTATCCAACAAAAAAGATCGTGTTTCCCTGACAATCGGCTGTAATAGCAGATCAATATACTGCGACACCGGTTGGCACAAGGAATCCACTGCCGATACAATCGGACGACCCGGAGGTCTCTCGGCATCTTTATGCACCTTCGGAATTGTATACAGTATGGGTATCCTGGGATAAAGAGTAGTACAATACTTTTTTATATGTTCTGAAATGAAACCCTGTTCACAGCCCATATTGATCAAATCATCCAATTGTTTTTTATATGTACCTGTTGGGTCACTGTTCAAAGCCATATAGGTAGATGTGTCTGAGAGTTGACTTACAATGTCCTCTCTGTAAAAATCATAATCAAGAAGGACTATAGCGCCCCCCTTATACGCTGGTCTAATGGTAAGGGAGGTGTCATCTTGAAGAGTTTTAATAGCCTTCCTTTCTATTGGTGTGAGATTATGTTTCCATGTGGTGTGTTCTCTTTCCTTATCTAGGTCCTGAGAGACCATACGGATAAAGGTTTTAGTACTGGCACTACAGTTTATCGGTTCAAATGTGCTTTGTATGTGACACTTACGTTCAATCAAAGTTTTGGTATTTTCTGGTATAGTGTTCTGAAAAAACTCTTTAAGCTTTAAAGTTCTGCTAAGTTTGTGAATATCCAATTTCTGCTCATACTCAGTAGTCACCGTACTGGGAACAAATGACAGTCCCTTATTGAGCAGTTGTATTTCACCATCTGTCAGAACATGAGAGCTTAAGTTGATTATTGCATCCTTCGTCTCCCCCTTCTTGGCGGTCTGTGTCTTGGTGCCCGCCCGCCTGATATGGGGTCTGGAATGTCTGCTCTCTGTGAGCGTGTTGTAACCCCTAAAAAATGCCTAGGTGTGGATTGTGCATTATATTGATCAAAAGTGTCACTTGCACCCGGTGAGGTATATGGCCTCACGCTATGAGTTCTCTCAGTATCAGTAGACTCAGCCCCACTTGTATCTACCGTATCAAAGCGTACATGCCTGTCACGCTGTCTTCTCCTGGGCTGAATCTCCCTTGTGCCTGTAAGCCACTTATACACCTTGCCCTGAGTGTAATCTGACTTAAAAGCGTCAAGTTTCCTGTTTTTAAATGTGATTAGGTCATTTTTATACTTTTCAATTTGTGTGTTAATTTTGGATAGCCAATTTTCTTGTTGATCATTAGCAAGTATTGGATTATGTGTTGTTTCAAACTGCTGAATTTCAGTCTTGACCTTGGCTAAGATAAAATTGACCTCCTCAATGACTAACAATATTAAGTCAAAAGAACATTTGTTTAAAATGTAACACCACTTCTTTCTGAATTCGGGATTATCTCTACCAATAGTAGGAATGTTATGGACTCTAAAGCCCCTTGGAATCTGCCCATTTCTATGGTAATCTGAAAGATAACTACCGTGTAAAGATAAATCTATCTCACGTTTCTTGAGTTTTAACAATGCAAAATATAAATTAAGGGGAGTCTCACCAGTTGTCCTGGATAGTGGGGCGAACAATATGCGATTAGCATCATCCTGGGTGTAAGAAACAGTCCCTGTTTGAGCTGCCCTGGCTTGTCCTGCCGGATCTTCAACCATTTCCACAACGGTTACAACTGGATCCTGATGGCCTTCCCCTTGCGATGACATAGTTGGTGCCAGTGAAAAAAAAGGAGCCTATGGAGAAAAGCTCACAATCTAATTGTTGAAAGTAATGCAAAATCCTGTATAATTAGAGCCAATTCGCAGTGAATAGTCCCATATAGCAAGTGGTAAGAATGATGAGGTTAAATCAGGAGGGGCACGCCTGGTCATGTATAAAGGTATCCAAAAACACCAGATCTTGCCCACAGAGGAAAACTGCCTGGGTGCAACTTTATAAAGAATAATAGCCTGAAAAAATGCACTCTCAGGACTTTCACAAACAAGTTACTTTTATTCCTGTAAAAGAGGTCTTGCCTCCTTCATCAGCATAGTTAAAATACAATCAAAACAACTTTTAAATAGTGACATACTCACTCAAAACCACTTCAAACAATTACACTCACTGGCGCCAAAACATCGGTGTTGGACCGCATACTGCGTTCCAATAGTGCTATGTGCCGGAAGCTGTGCGCCACTGTACTTCCGGTTGTCAAATTTTAGCCTATAATTACTCGGCTTCCAAAAAACCAACAAACTAACAATAAAAGAAAATTATGTGATGTGTTATATGTTATAAGTACAATTAAACTTAATGGTACTGTGCAACCCATCCTACAACCAACCAGAGATATACCATCCGACATAGAGTAACCTGCACGACCACACATTTTTTTTTTTTTTTTATATTTTTTATTGGTTGCAATCCAATATACAGGTACAACAGAAGACATAATAACAACAAAAAAGCAGAAAAAAGAAATAAAGGGTACACAATAGACACATCTGTATATTTTGTCTATGAACTCTTTAACCTCAGAGATTCAGAAGATGTCTTCTTATTTAAATGTAATCTTTTGGATTAACAGTTTTTTTATACCTAAAAAATTAAAAAAAGAAAGAAGAAAGAAAAGGAGAAGAAGAAGAAAAAAAAACAAAAAAAAAAAACACAAATTCCCCCCTGTCTCCCATAAGCCACATCCCAGGTCCATACGACATATATCAAAGACAATAACCTTCCAGATATTAAATGACCCTTAGTAAACTTCTCTGTAAAGCGAGATCCAAGATGCTGGAAATTCACCATGTAATACTAGCTCTGCAAAGCTATCTGAGCTCAAAAAGGGATTCAATATGCATTTTTGGACTTGGGTGGGATATGTTTTAATTATGGGAAGCCATCTTATGAGAAATGTTTTAATTTTTTTTTTGCCTGCTAATTGCGTATGAAAAGATTCAAATATAATTTGGTTTTGTATTTCTTTAATAAAGAGTGGGAAGCTAGGGGCTGTTTTTCATTTCCATGTTTTCAGTATTAAATGTCTAGCCAGTAGTATTATTGTATTAAGTATATTTTCATGAAGAGCTTGGTTATTTGTATGATTTTTAAGAAATATAATCTCTTCTAACCCAATAGTAATGTCAACCCTAAAAGTTTTATTAAGCCAAAAGATAATCTTTTTCCAAAAGTGATTAATCTTAGGGCAATGTCCGAACATATGTAGGATATCTACTTCTAAATGCCTACAACGTGGGCAGAGGAATGTTTGTGATATAAACATTCTACTTAATCTAGATGGAGTATAATAATAGTTATTTAGCAATTTCATGTGTGATTCTTTCCAATTCATTGAAATCTTACATTTACTCAGGGCTAGAAAGCTTATCTTTATTTTTTCATGGTTTATATCCGGGAAATAGGGTGTCCAAGTATCGGATATTTTATCTAAAAGAATTTGACTTTGTTTAGCCAACATTATGTTGTATATTAGTGATATTGACGATGTTCCGCCTGAGAATTTTTGTATATGTGTTCTAATATCGGACCATGCACCACCTCTATCTAGAATCCAATCTTTACTACCAATAAAGTGCCGTGCTTGTAGATAAGCAAAGAGACTATTTCTGGGAAGTCCAAATTGCCTTACCAGTGATTCAAATGAGGTTATGAGAAATATGCCCAGGCGCCAACAGTATGGAGGCTAAGGTTAGGTATAAAAATAAACTTTGTCGTGTGCTACAAAGATGTTGTAAAAATGTTAAAACAATTTATTGTACAGAAGTAGAGATAAAACATAAAAGAGGACGGTAAAATACAATACTTCATAAAAACACAATATTACATGTGCATGGATCCACGCTAGTAAAATAAAATATAATATGAATAAAATCTTCAAAGCATAAACACATAGGAGAAGTGATCTCGCTAGAGATGAGTTAACATATAAAAGTGGAAGATATGAATACAATTCAATTGACAATGATAAAATCTAAATGACAATAAAAAATATATAAAAAATATATAACCAAATGGAAAAGAATAAAAATATAAAAAATGTGACGGTGTTCCAATGTTCCAAAAAAACGATATGACAGTGTTCCAATATTAAATGTTCCAAAAAATGAAGAAATCAGTGTAAATCCTGTGTTGGGAAATGCAAATAAAGGGGAAAAAATGTGGAAAAAATGTGTCAATCCTTAGTTCTCTGAGGAACTAAAATAAGGAAAAAGAAGAAGAGGGATTGATGTAGAGTGAAATCCCTGTGTTCAGTGTTGTTGTCCTTATCTCTTAGTGTGTGATATCCTTATCCCTTGGAGTGTGAGGGCCCAGGGGAACTCTGCCCCAGTGGATAATACCAAAAAGTGCTGAGTGCAAAGATTTCAACAAAATATGTAAAAATAAAAATTCAAAAATAGAAACCTGTGAATAGAAATATAAACACAATGTGTAAAACGATTTTAAATGAGTACTCCTATTGAAAAGATGCTTACCAGGTCTACGCATTTTGGCCTTTCCTAGGCCTTTATCAAGACTTGATAAAGGCCTAGGAAAGGCCGAAACGCGTAGACCTGGTAAGCATCTTTTCAATAGGAGTACTCATTTAAAATCGTTTTACACATTGTGTATATATTTCTATTCACAGGTTTCTATTTTTAAATTTTTATTTTTACATATTTTGTTGAAATATTTGCACTCAGCACTTTTTGGTATTATCCACTGGGGCAGAGTTCCCCTGGGCCCTCACACTCCAAGGGATAAGGATATCACACACTAAGAGATAAGGACAACAACACTGAACACAGGGATTTCACTCTACATCAATCCCTCTTCTTCTTTTTCCTTATTTTAGTTCCTCAGAGAACTAAGGATTGACACATTTTTTCCACATTTTTTCCCCTTTTTTTTGCATTTCCCAACACAGGATTTACACTGATTTCTTCATTTTTTGGAACATTTAATATTGGAACACTGTCACATCGTTTTTTTGGAACATTGGAACACCGTCACATTTTTTATATTTTTATTCTTTTCCATTTGGTTATATATTTTTTATATATTTTTTATTGTCATTTAGATTTTATCATTGTCAATTGAATTGTATTCATATCTTCCACTTTTATATGTTAACTCATCTCTAGCGAGATTACATCTCCTATGTGTTTATGCTTTGAAGATTTTATTCATATTATATTTTATTTTACTAGCGTGGATCCATGCACATGTAATATTGTGTTTTTATGAAGTATTGTATTTTACCGTCCTCTTTTATGTTTTATCTCTACTTCTGTACAATAAATTGTTTTAATATTTTTACAACATCTTTGTAGCACACGACAAAGTTTATTTTTATACCTAACCTTAGCCTCCATACTGTTGGCGCCTGGGCATATTTCTCATAGTTCTCTTTCTATAGGTGGGAGCTAGGTACCACCGCCTTAGGCTCACAAGGTTTCAGTTGGCGCTGGGGTATATCACTATATCCTTATTCAAATGAGGTTACCTGACCAGAGTCTAGTAGTAATTGGTGGACATATTTCAAACCTTTTTCTTCCCAGGTTTTAAATATTACCTGGGAATTTCCAGGTATAAATCCTGCATTGCCTCTTATTGGGAGATATTCGGAAAACAAATAGTTTGCTCCAATTACATGACAGAATTTACGCCATGCTGTCAATATATTATTAAAAGATATTAAGTTACATATACTCATCGGGATTTCACCTGGAGAATTATGTAAAATAGCTTTAAGTGAATAAGAATAGATCATATAGCTCTCAAGATCAGTTGCAGAAAACCAATTGGTTTCTGCTAACCAGTCAAATGCAATTTTGACCAAAGCGGCCAAGTTATAAAGACTAATATTGGGTAGTGCAAGACCCGCAGTGCCACGTTTTTGAGTCAATTTGTTGAGAGACAAACGCGCTTTCTTACCATGCCATATGAACTTGATAAACATGGCATTTATTTTATTAATATCTGATTTCTTTAAAAGTAACGGTAGATTCTGGAGGGGGTATAATAGTTGTGGAAAGATAATTGTTTTTAATAGACTAACTCTAGCTGTTATAGATAAGGGAAAAGCTGTCCATATTTCTAGATTTGCCTTGATCTTTTGAATAAGCTTTTGGTAATTTAAATTATACCAGTTTTGGGGATTTTTGTGCAGATGTAAACCTAGATATGTAAGTGTGTCGACAACTTTAAACGGAAGTTCCCGTATACTAAGTTTAGTTTTCTGAAGCCACATCAATTCACTTTTAGTATAGTTTATTTTATATCCTGAGAACGAGCTAAAAAGATTTAAGTATGTTAGGATTATAGGTATTACCTGAGAAGTGTTATATAGAAAAATTATAATATCATCGGCATACAGAAGGATTTTTAATGTTGGTGTGATTAGGGGGGTCCCTATGCATACCTGTCTTAACCGGATGGCCAAGGGTTCGAGGGCGATGTTAAACAGTAGGGGGGAGAGTGGGCAGCCCTGCCTTGTGCCTTTTTTTAATGAAATTGCCCTGGTTAATGTTCCATTAATCAATAGAAAAGATATTGGATTCCTATATAAGTTATGTATAAAGTGGACAAAATGATTTTTGAATCCAAATTTTTCCAATGCTTTAAAAAGATAGTCCCACTCAATCGAGTCAAAGGCCTTCTCGGCATCGAGGGTTAATAAAGCTGTATCATATTTTGAATGTTTCCCTTTAGAATTTTTTATATTCCATATATAATCTATAAAGGTTATCACTTTGCGGATATTTTTTGAAGATTTTCTAGATGCCATGAAGCCTGTTTGATCCGAATGTATGATTCCATCGAGACAATTCATTAATCTAGCAGCCACAATTAATGTTAAGATTTTGTAGTCTGCATTTAGGACCGATATCGGCCTGTATGATGATAGATCTTCGCTGTTTTTACCTTTTTTTAGTATTAATGTAATGTTTGCCGCTGAGAAATAGGCTGATATTGGGTTATTATGAATAAAGTAACTATTAAAAAGTTTTTCTAGTATTGGACTAACCTCTTCTACCAAAATTTTCAAATATTCAACTGGCAGACAATCTGGGCCTGCCGCTTTATTTAACTTAGCTTCATTAATTGCCTTAGTTATCTCTTGTACAGTGATAGGTGCATTTAGGGCTGTAAGCTGTTCCTCATTAATTCGAGGTATTGTGACCAGAAATTTTCTTGATTAATCTCATTCCCATTAGTATTTGTATATAACTGCTGATAGTAATTAAAAAATACCTGGCTAATATCTCTAGAGTCTGTATACCTCTGGTCACCATCTTTAATAGCTAGAATGGTATTTTTCTTCTTTCTATTTTTAATTATGCTGGCTAAGTATTTAGCCGAGCATCCATGGAATCCTTTAAACTTAGTGCTAATCTTTTGCTCTTCTTCCTGAGATTTTTGTCTTAGCACAATATCCCTTTCCTGTCTCGCCTTATTGTAATTCCCCCAGTTTATATCTGATGGATTATTATATAGCTTTTTATACGCATTTTTTACCTGGTTAGATAGCTGCCTTTTCCGGGCTAGTGCTTTCTTTTTCCTACTATTCATGTATGACTTAATTTCTCTCCTTAACACCGCTTTAGATGCTTCACAAAAAATTTGAACTTTATTAAGGTATGTGATGTTATATGTGCAATAATCTCTCCATTTCTGTTTTAACCAGTAGGCAAATCTCGTATTATTATATAAATGTCGTGGAAAAGGAATGCTTTGAGTATCAGATTTAAGCCTAGTTCCTATCTGAAAAGACAATGAAATGATCGCATGGTCCGATATCAGGATATCATTTATCTGGGGTTCAATCCTCATTAGAGAAAGAGATTCAGATACCAATAAAAAGTCAATTCTCGAGAAAGATTTGTATGATTTGGATTCACATGTAAAAATATGTAAATTAGGATTTTTAATACGCCAGATATCGAAAAGCTTGAGTTTGGAACAAAAGCTCTTAAAGTATTTAGCATGTTTATTGTGAACTTTCATATTTTTTTTTGTGAATCTTTCTGCTTCTGGAAATAAGGACATGTTAAAATCACCGCCAACAATTAGATTAGCGGATGTGAATGGGAATAATTTAACCTTAACTTTTTCCCAGAATTCTTCTGAGAACTTGTTTGGGGCATAAATATTACAGAGTACAAGCTTAACTGTATCGACCTGAATCTGTATAATCATATATCTTGCCTATTTATCTAGTTCAATCCTATTGATCTCATAAGTTAAGTTTTTATTAAATCTGTATAGAACACAAAAGAAAAGAAGGCGCCTTCTTTTCTTTTGTGTTCTATACAGATTTGCTTCGTTTGAATTGCCTTCAACTTTTGGAAGAAGTTTTTGCCGCCACACCTTCATTATTTGAACTTTGGACTTTTGTGTTCACACACCAGGTTTTTGGTTTGATTGTTGTATCAATATTGACCTAATTTGTGAGATTCACCTCACTCCATTTAGCGTGTGGGTCACATATTATTGTGTTTATGCACTTATTTTCTTTTGCACATTTTTATTGTCAGAGGTATTATATGTATATGTTGTTTTTTCATTAGGCGCAACTGATTTATAACACTTGGTTTATTATAAGTTTTTATTAAACAATATAGCAACACCTAGCTTTCTATTAACACAAGGAGTGGCCAACACCTCACCAACCCATTTGGTTTTTAATTTAGAAATTTCAGTCTCCTTTAAATGCGTTTCCTGTAAAAGGACAATACTTGGATTATGTTTGCCTAGTTCTTTAATTATAAGTTTACGTTTGATTGGTGAGGTGATACCCCCTACGTTCCATGAAAGCACATTCAGATCATTAAGCATCATCACCTATTTTCTCTTTTTTAACTGGGAGACAGAGGGAGAGAAAGAGAGAGAAAAAAAAGAAAAAGAAAAAAAAAAGAGAGAAGAAGAAAGCAAGAGAAAAAAAAAAAGAGGGGGGGGGGGAAAGAGGGAACCTCAAAAATTATAGCAGAAACTTTGATTCCATTTATAGCCTTCAATAAGTCATACATTAATTCCAACATAAAAGTAAAAGAGAAAAGACTATAATAAGTTAATAACTTTTTAACCTCTGCGACTTCACGATAGATTCTTCTAGCACCGCACTGATCAACAACAACTATATTAGCGGGATAAGCCATCCATGCATTAAGTCCTTTATTAATAAGTTGCGAGCAGTACAGTGCCATTAGCTTCCTTTTCGTAGAAGTTTCTACCGAGTAGTCCTGAAATAGCAGGATTCTGTTATTTCCAAACAGGAGAGGCTCAGTTCTTTTTTTAAATAGTCTTAACATCTCCATCTTATCCTGAAAATTTAAAACTTTGAAAATACACATTCTGTTTTGGGGCATACCTTCAGCCTGAGCTTTCTTAGAGCCAGTTCTATGCGCTCTCTCTATGGCAATTGGGAGCTGCTGTTGGGGAAAACCTAATGCCTGGGGGAGTATAAATGATGTAAACTGAAGGAGGTCCCCAAATTCCGAGATTTCAGGGAGGCCAATTATTCGAATATTATTGCGTCTGGAACGATCTTCCAGGTCGTCCAGACGCAATTGTAATTTATTAATTTTAACCTCCTGTTTAGTTATAACCGAATCCTGTGCATTAACTTGGTCCTCCACTTCAGAAACTCTATTCTCCACCTCTTGCATTCTTTTTGAAAATTGTTTAATTTCAATAGACAGATTAGCTATTACAGCTGAAATTGCGCCTAATTCAGTTTTAATAATCTCAAATTGTGGGGTAAACAAATCTGTTAAATGGGTGATTAACAACTGGTTGTCACTATTATTAGATAGTGTCTCATTAGAACTATTTAGGCTGGGGTCAGCCTGCTTCATTTTTTTGTCTTTACTTTTAACAGGCATTTTGGGTGAAGAAGCCTTAGCTTGTGAAATAAATCTTTCCATAAAGGGGATAGGTAGTGTATAGTGTTAAAAAAAAAAAAAAAAAAAAGTGTCTTAAGGTGTATTTAAATGTGTATATAAAAAACTAAAGTGATGTGTGCAAACAAAACTAAGTGAACCACTAAATCGTAAATTAATCTAAATGTGTGTAAGGACGCTAAGGTCCCTTCAATAAGCTCTCCTTCTCAGAGAGAGTGCATGCCATTATTAAATGTATTAAATGTAACTGTGCTGCAAACAAAAATACCTGTTAGATAGAATGATTTGTGTTCTATTATCTCTTCACAGAGAATAAACCCAATATAAAGGCAGGGTAATCTCCTGTTACCCTGCTTGCACAAACCCTACAAATAGCTGAGACTCAACAGAAAAAAAATATAATACTGCAGGTGTATCAATTAGACAGCAATTCCTTCTTAAGCTCTATTACTCTAAAGCTGATGCACACAATTTAACTACAAAAGCTACCATTAATTAATCAAAAATCAATCACACCTGAAGGAGAGAACAGGCACAGGGTCCCCCTATATTCGTCTTAGGTTATATATAGGAGCCATTAATAAACATTTTTAACCTATACAGCTAAGAGACTGTTATTTATAGAGTGACAAATGAGAATTATTTTCTAAACAGCTGCTCCTAAGCAAACAATGAATAATGGCTGAAAACACTGTCCAGTATGATTCAATCAGTCAGTTTATCTTAGCATCTTCTTTCTCCATATACCTCCACCAGAGTAGTCACTGGATTTAGGGGCCTCAATCATCCAAAGCAAGAATAAAGAAAAACTGAATATAAGTCAAGCGCCCCTTTTCGATCAGAAAACAGCTCAGTACAATATTCACTCAAATTGCACCAACAGCCTGAAGCAAAGATAACAACACAGGCGGTACCTGGGAGCTGTTTCCTTACACCGATTCCAACTACTTCTGCCTCCGGGCACACCACTCCCACTGATTTTGCCCAGGGATCCAGATAGAACTGCGGTCACCAGTCGAGTGCTTCAGCGCCGGCCTCTTCACCTTAGCTGCCGCTCGCCTCTCAGCAGAGACCCTCTCAGCCCGTGTGCCGTCTCCTCAGTGGAATCCGCCACACCCCCAGCCAACCAGGCGGCCGGATGGAGTCCCTGTCTCACCGGTAAGTCCCCAACAGGGTAGCTCTTTAATATATGGGCTCAGTTTACCAGGTATTCTACACGGATTCTTAATGCAGCAAGCAGACGGATGATCTGGGGCTCCGGTTTCTTCTTATAGCGGTGTCCGCACTTATACAACAGCCTTAGTTCAGTCTATCCCATAGACTCTTTACTTGGCAAATAGATTACCCCCTTCAGGCTCACACTGCTTCCTCCGGCTCACACAGCTTTCTCCAGATTCAACTGTGGGTTACGGTGCCAAAGAAGAGATTTCCTCGCAGCAGCTTGCGGGATCAAAAACCCCGGGGATGATTAAAATAACTCAGCAAACGATTTGCCAGCCATACCGGCTACAATAGACTTCAGAACCCGTGCGGGTAATTGCTTCGCACAATGCTACACACAATCCTGGCAAGCTCTCCAGGGCAAGTAGCTGTGAGTGGGGAGTGATGGAACAGCGTTCTCTCACCACGCAGGTGTGCTGTTTGCAGGTAAGTTACACAGCATCTCCCCCAACGGAAGTCGTGAAAAATGCACGACCACACATATTGTGTATTTGCTACATTGTCCGTGCGGGTTATTCTATGTCGGAAAAACAATTGATGATCTCCGCACCCGTATGGCTAATCATCGCACGGCAATTCGATTGGCAATTAAAAATCAGGATTCGGAACAACCTGTTGCACGACATTTTGCGCTGAAGGGCCATACGGTGGCGGACTTGAGATACGTGATCATAGATCACATACCACCACTTACGAGGGGTGGAGATAGAGATAGGATTTTGCTCCAGTGCGAATCCAGATGGATTTTTAATTTAGGTACTATTGTACATGGTGGGCTTAATACCCACCTAGACTGGCACTGCTTTCTGTAGTACCCTATAATTTGATCAATTGATTTGGTCCCTGAGTTTATTAGCAAGGTTATTGCAGATTAGACATTAGACAAGTAGTGTTTTCAGATATTCAGATACTATAGGTTGATATATCACCGTATTGCCTTTCTAAAAAATACACAATGCTTCCTAGGATCTAGGATCTATTAGTATGTGTAGCCATTAATTGAAATGTGTTTAAGTTGATAGTTAGTATCGGTTCATAGGCAAGTAAATGTAATAAATGATACAACTATTCAGCTCATGGTTGCCACAGGTACAGACATCATAGGTTAATATGTGTTTTGGTATCGATGTGAATGCAAAAGGTTAGCAGGTCATTTTTGTGCTTATTGTAGATTAAATGTGAGGCTGTATTGTTATCCACTTACTCCATGTTTATGTTTTTAACCACAGTGATATATGTAATTTTTTTTAGCATGACGCTGGGTCTGGTTGTCATGCCGACGCTCTGGGCATGCGCAGTGGTGCGGGCAGAACGCCGGTCGACTTCCGGTACAGCGACATGTTCAGTCGGTGGAGGGTATTTAAGGTAAGACTTATTGTATGTTATGTAAGGTCTGAGGACGGGGTTGGAATCCCCGAAACGTCACCTGTATAAATAAAAAGCTTATAATGCTGTATTAGTGGTAGTCCCGGAGAGTGCTCTTTTTTGCTGAAAATACTATATATATATATATATATATATATATATATATATATATATATATATATATATATATATACATACATATGATATATATATATATTTCCTACTCATAATATGTTAAAAAGATGTATTTAAAAGTCATATTTCTATGAGTGGACTAGTAGTTATAATTTAATATAGATATATGTACTGTATATTTGGTATATCAATTGATAATTAGTCATACTATTATTTGATTTTAATAGAATCATATCATTCCATATCTAGTATATCTGCAATGCTGAGTGTATAAAAACATATACTATAATTCACAGCACAAATTACATAGACCTTTACATACCAGTATCTACTAGTCATATTTGGAACCTCATTTTCACACCAGATTCCTGAAACAAAGAAAAATAAATGTAGTTTTATTTTGAAATACAGTCAAATATTTAAAATTCATCAATACAGCTACCCACTCAATACAGCAGACACTTATCTAATATAGTATATCAGGCATAAAGTTATAAAGTTATAGCTCCCAAACCAATATACAGTATATGTATTATTTATATAATCTGAGTATTTTAAATAGATCTGATAATTATGCAATTCATATATTTAAGTTTTAAGATTTAAATTCTTATATAGATTCTAACTTACACAGGGTTAAATATACTTTCTTAAGTTTTTCCTGCTATTTTCCATAGAGACGTAAGTCTGAGCTTTGTGTATTTGAATTCAGCATAGGGTAATTAACACTATAATGATAAGGACCACATTCCCTGAGAATTTTTGTATATTCAAATATCAGTTCAGACTGAATGTCTGTTGTCTACAGGGGGCATCCTGAATTAGGTAAGTATCAGGGCAATTATTTTAATTGAGTTATTTAGAAATACATCAAAGTACAGTCTGTATATTGAGTATAGCTAGGGGAATGTAGTTTCAGGCATGTTTGAATATTCCTGTACTTTACAATTTCAAAACATTTGTACTCAGGGTTAATATTTTAAGATAAATTAATTATTTATCTATATAATACGTGTATATATATATATATATATATATATATATATATATATATATATGTGTGTGTGTGTGTGTATATATATATATATCTTATATAATGTCACTCAGCAATACCCTGACATGCCCCAACCCCATCTCAATAAACCCCCTACTCTATTAGCCCTTAACTGCAAACCCCCCTAACCTAAGACCCCTAAGTTAAAAAAAACCACTAGCAGTAAAAAAAACACTTATGCTAAAACAAATGCACCCCAAAAAAAGTAATCCCCAACAAAAAAAGCCCCCTAAAAACCATATCATAAAAGTAAACTAAAAAGACCTATACTAAAACTAAAACACCACCAAAAAACCACTAAAACCTCAAGTGTTACTCAATAAGCAAGGGACCCCTTAATACTGTAGCAACTCTTCAAGGGTGGCGACGGGCCATCTGCAGTAGCAGATCCACGATGGCAGTCCTGTCCATGGGGGCAGTTCTCTTTAGTGGTCTTCAGCTCTTCTTCTTCTTAGCTTCTCTTCATGCTGTCCTTGCAGCAAACTGAACCTTAAATGTCAGTTTCCCTTTTTTATAGGGGTGTCCTGGTATTTCTATTATCTGATTTAAACTTTAAGTTCAAATCAGCCAATAGAGGGAGCTTCTTTTTTTACAAATCAGCCAATAGGAAAAAAAGCTAATTCTATTGGATGATATTAAAAATCAATCATCCAATAGAATTAGCTTGTTTGCTATTGGCTGATATATAAAAAAATTCCTTCTATTGGATGATTTGAAATTTAGTTTGAAATTAACTATTAGAACTGCCAGGACACCCTTGTAAAAGGGGGGATCTAGCATTTAAGGAGGAGAGGACCCACGACAACCTACCGCCACCACCAAAACAAGAGGACCCCTGTGGAATATGAATGGTAAATACATTTATTTTATTTGCGGGGTTGTTTAAGTATAGTTTTTTTAATTTAGATTTAGAATAAGGGTTTGTAGGGGGATTTTTTGGAGGTACTTTATTTTTAAGATAGGGTTTTTGGGAGGCTTTTGTATTTTTTAGGGTCCTTTAGTTTCAATATAAGGATTTTTTTATTTAAGTGTCTCTTTTAACTTAGTGGATCTTAGGTTAGGGATTTTGGGATGTTAGCAGTTAAGGAGTTAAAGGGACAGTCAAGTCCAAAAAAAACTTTCATGATTTAAATAGGGCATGCAATTTTAAACAACTTTCCAATTTACTTTCATCACCAGTTTTGCTTTGTTCTTTTGGTATTCTAAGTTGAAAGTTAAACCTAGGAGGTTCATATGCTAATTTCTTAGACCTTGAAGACTGCCTCTAATCTGAATGCATTTTGACCACTGGAGGGCATTAGTTCATGTGTTTCATATAGATAACATTGAGCTCATGCACGTGAAGTGAGCACTGATTGGCTAAAATGCAAGTCTGTCAAAAGAACTGAAATAAGGGGGCAGTCGTCAAAAGCTTAGATACAAGGTAATTACAGAGGTAAAAAGTGTATTATTATAAATGTGTTGGTTATGCAAAACTGGAGAATGGGTAATAAAGGGATTATCTTTCTTTTTAAACAACAAACATTCTGATGTTGACTGTCCCTTTAATAGTAAAGTTTTTTTTTTATTGCAATGGGGGTTGTGGTAATTTAGGGGTTAAATAGTGTAGGAGGTGTTTGCAATGGGATTGTGACAGTTTTAGGGTTAATAGTATAGGAGGTTTATTGTGATAAGGCTTGTGGAGGTTTAGTAGTTAAGAAGGGTA